>NC_092640.1:16027515-16212515 GCF_039555335.1 Amphiura filiformis | reverse complement strand
CGGACATGATAATAGCGTAGAGTTGATAGTATACATGGTATATGAACAAAATATTGACGGTTTGTCATTTGCTGATACCGGGTTGCTTAACATTCATGCGAACGCGTTCGTAGATCTTAGCAGATTGAAATATTTAATCTTAGAGCACAACAACATTCAAGTACTACCTATATTTGTGTTTCAAAATTTGTCGCAACTAGGGGCAATTCTTTGACTAATTTGACATCTGACATATTTAATTCATTGGATAACTTGCGTTATCTTGACCTGAGCCAAAACGAGATTTCCAGACTGCACGTGGACCTGTTCGAAATGTTCATTGTACAAGATACAATTCATTTACTTGACCTGAGTAATAATAACATTACAACCTTGACAGATGGAATATTAACCTCCCTAGTAGAAATATGGGAACCCTAGACCTAAGTCATAATGAAATAACCACGTGGCCAGATCGATTGTTTACTTCTCTGAGAGAAATATGGGGTACACTTGACCTGAGTTATAACAATTTGACTACACTGCCTAATAGAGCATTCTCTTCACTAGAAGAAATACGGGGGACCCTTGACCTAAGTCATAATGCTCTTGTGGAATTTCCATTCTATGCATTATATTTACTAAGGGAATTATGGGGAACCCTTGACTTATTAAGTCATAATGGTCTAATCGAGTTACCACGCCTTGCAATCTATTCACGATATAAAATACGGGGAACTATTAACCTTAGTCACAATTACATAATCAAGTTGTACTATGCATTCGATTCACTACGAAAAATACGAGGAACCCTTGACCTGAGTCACAATGATCTAATCGGGTTGTCATATGAATTCGAATACCTACGAGAAATATGGGGAACCCTTGACTTGAGTCATAGTATGATCGAGTTGCCATCCTATTTATTCGATGTACTAAGGGAAGTGCGAGGAACACTTGATCTGAGTTTCAATAGCTTGGTCACTTTACCAGATGATATATTCATTTCATTAAAGGAACTAGAAGAAAACCTTGATCTGAGTCATAATAATTTAACTACATTTTCTGAGTCATAATGATCTAATTGATTTGCCATTCGCTTCACTACGAGAAATACGAGAAACCCTTGACATAAGTCATAATGATTTAATCGAGTTGTCATTTACATTCTTTTCACTACGAGAAATACAGGGAACCCGTGACTTAAGTTTTAATGATCTAATTCAGTTGTCATACGTATTCTATACACTACGACAAATACGGGGAACCCTTGATCTAAGCCACAATTATCTAATCGAGTTGCCATCCGATGTATTCTATTCACTAACAGAAATACGAGGAACGCTTCATCTGAGTTTCAATAGCTTGGTCATTTTACCGGATGATATATTCACTTCATTAGAAAAACTAGAAGGAAACCTTGATCTGAGTCATAATAATTTAACTACATTGCCATATAGGTTATTTCCTGCACTAGTTATGATAAACGGGGGGGCCTTTAACTTAAGTCATAATAACCTGATAGCATTATCAGTAGTAAGTATGCCTTTAGAGACATCTACTTCCGGTTCCGGGTCACGAGGTCAAAGGTCAACCGGAAATGATCAAAGGTCAACCGGAAGTGCCGCCATTTTGAAAAGGTCAACCGGAAGTACCGCCATTTTGAAAAGGTCAACCGGAAGTGCCGCCATTTTGAAAGGTCAACCGGAAATACCGCCATTTTGAAAGGTCAACCGGAAATGCCGCCATTTTGAAAATTAAAAACAATTGACCTTTTCGGTAAATCCCATAAGCCTTTGCGAGTACATGGGAGGTTAGATGTTTAAAATTGTGGTAATAACGAGTAAAAGAGTCGATTGTATTTTGTTTCTCTATTTTATTATCGTAATTATTTGCGGGTTAATCATCGCCGCCTTCGTCCGTGGCAGACTCATCTACGTCATCATCGTCGTCATACTGGAACAACCCGTCAAATTTAGACCGATGTTTGGCCATCGTTCTCTTCACGGCTTTGTCTACCTCGACACCTTTCTCCCTTTTCTCCTCGAGATCGTCCGTGATCTCCGTATAAACGTCTTCGTCTTTGAGACGCGCGTGACTTCGTAGAAACGTGCTGTACTGGTCGAAAAAGTCACGTTTGACGGCCCATACGGTTTTCAGGTAGGCCTTTTCCCTAGCCATCTTCGGGTCCATGCCGTCTTTGATGTACTTTTCGTATTTTTCCCTCCTCTTGTCTTCCGTAGCTTCTTTAGCTCCCTCGTACCATTCCCGATAAGCCTCGTTGTCTTCCAGTTCGTTGTTGTCTTCGTCCGACACCTCTCGCTCTTCGACCTCCGAGTCGTTATCGTCGGAATCCCCCTCCTCTTCTCGTTCTTCGGGGTGCAAGTGTCGCTCGTGTCTCTCGAGATCGTATTTGCGCGAGAACGTCTTCCCGCATTGGGAGCAAGGGTAAGATTTAAAGATATTCATGTTGACTCTTTGAAGGTTTGGATCGAAATGACCGAGAGGTTGAAAATAACCGACTTATATAAGCTTTTGCGTTACGCATTTCGTCGCGCAATTGACGCAATTTGGTACGCAATTTACGCATTTTGACGCAATCTATTACGCTTTGACGCATTTCGTTGCGTAATCGGCGCAATTAGTTACGCTTTGACGCAATTTACGACGCAATTTACGCATTTTGACGCAATCTATAACGCTTTGACGCATTTCGTCGCGTAATTGACGCAATTTGGTACGCTTTGACGCATTTCACGACGCAATGACGCATTTTTAACGCTATTCGTTACGCTTTGACGCATTTTGTTACGCAATTGATGCATTTTGACCCATTTGTGCATTTTGTTGTATATTTGGTAGTGATGGAAAGGGAGAGGAGAACCGGTTTTATCCGGTTCTATGTATAGCATTGCCCCGCTCATTTCACCGCTTCATTGACTCATTTCCCTGATCATTTACTCATTTACACGCTCATTGACTCAATGACATGCTCATTTGCTCATTTCACCGCTCATTTACTCGTTTACACGCTCATTTGCTCATTTCCATGCTCATTTGCTCATTACCCTGCTCATTCCAATGCTCATTTCAATGCTTATTTGCTCATTTTGCCGCAAAATTCAATTGATGCGTTTGGCGCAATTTGCGCATTTGAGGAGAGGTCACGTAGGGGTCAAAATCGTGAAGGGGCACTCAGGGTCGACCGTCACTTCCGGGTCAAAGTTCACTTCCATTTTGCATGGTCGCACTTCTAAGTTTTACTTCGATACGGAGTATAAAACGAAAAATACGATATTTCCCTAGACAAAATAAATTTTTTAAGCTCATCGCTCTTTCAACCTCTCGACCCCCGCGGGTAGTTTGTAAATCGACCCTCACCCTGTATACAGGATTTGAAGCCGATACGTACCGTAGAACGGCCGATACGTTTCAAATTAGGGAAAAAATTCTTATTTCAAAAATTCGGTGTTTCTAGAAAAAACACCCCCCTGAGGATCATTTCGGGTCAAAGGTCGATTTAAAAAAAAATGTATGCATTTTTCATTTTTGAAATTTTTTTGGAATTTATAAAAAAAAATTTTGGAAAATTTTTTTTATTTTTTTTGGGGAAATTTTTTTTGAAATTTTTTTTTTTGAAATTTTTTGAAATTTTTTTTTTAATTTTTTTTTCGATTTTTTTTGAAATTGACCTTTTCGGTAAATCCATAACCCTTTGCGAGTACACCTGAGAACTCGTCATTTTACGTCACGCCGACTTGCAATGCGCAGTAACGATGTTCGATAAACGATGTGCGCATCGGCGCAGAGTGGCGTGACGCAGAATGACGAGTTCTTAGGTGTACTCGCAAAGGCTTATGGGATTTACCGAAAAGGTCAATTGTTTTTAATTTTCAAAATGGCGGCATTTCCGGTTGACCTTTCAAAATGGCGGTATTTCCGGTTGACCTTTCAAAATGGCGGCACTTCCGGTTGACCTTTTCAAAATGGCGGTACTTCCGGTTGACCTTTTCAAAATGGCGGCACTTCCGGTTGACCTTTGATCATTTCCGGTTGACCTTTGACCTCGTGACCCGGAACCGGAAGTAGATGTCTCTAAAGGCATACTTACTACTATTATCCTATGAAATATGCGCTTCAGTACAGGTAATTGATATGACCTTTGACCTGAGTCATAATGACTGGGTCACATTGGCAAATGGAATATTCAACTCAATAAAAGAAATATGGGGACCCGTAATTGACCTAAGTCACTATAACGTGGCATTATTACTAGATGAAATATTCTTCTCTTTACGAATATTAGTTGGGACCCTTGACCTGAGTCATATAGTTGACCTTATTACATTACCAGATGCATTATTTATCTCGCTAGAGGAAATATAAATAATAAATTGACTCAATTGCCTAATGGAATATTCACCTCACTATTGGTTGTTGGTGGAACCCTTGACCTGAGTCATAATTACTCGATGACATTGCCGAATTCACCTCACTATGGGTTATATCTGGAACCCTTAACATAAGTCATAATGACTTGACCGCATTGCCATATGGAATGTTCGCCTTACTAAAAGAAATAGAATGGGATGGGACCCTTGACCGGAGTCATAATAACTTGCTCACACTGCCAAATCGAACATTCTTTTCACTACGAGACATATGGGGAACCCTTGACCTGAGCTATAATGAATTGATTGCATTGCCAGATGAAATATTCGCCTCAGTCATGTCTTTTACGTTTGTTTGGACTTGGGGCGGATTCACTTCACTTTGGGAATTACTTGGAACCCTTGACCTGAGTCATAATAACTTGATCACCTTGCCAGATAGCATATTCGCCTCAGTTGGGTATATAAAGGGAACCTTTGATCTGAGCTATAATGACTTGATCGCGTTGCCAGATGAAATATTTGCCTCCGTTACGTTAATAGAGGGAACGCTTGATCTGAGTCATAATGACCTGATCGCATTACCAGATGGAATATTCCCTTCACTAAGATATATACAAAGGGATGCACTCCTTGACCTGAGTCATAATGATTTGATCACATTGCCGGGTGGAATATTTGCCTCATTTGGGTATATAGAGGCAACCCTTGATCTGAGTCATAATGACCTGATCACATTGCAGGATATAATATTCGCCTCACTAAGATATATAAATCAGGATGCACTCCTTGACCTGAGTCATAATGACTTGATCAAATTACCGGAGAGAATATTCACCTCAGTTGTACATATAGCGGGAACCCTAGATCTGAGCTATAATGACTTGATCACGTTGCCAGATGAAATGTTTGTCTTCGTTACGCGTAAAGTGGGAACCCTTGACCTGAGTCATAATGACATGATCACATTACCGGATGGAATATTCACTTCATTTTGGGAATTACGGGGAACCCTTGACCTGAGTCGTAATGAATTGATCACATTGCCAGATAGAATATTCGCCTCAGTTATATATATAGCAGGAACCCTTGACCTTAGTTATAATGACTTGATCACGTTGCCGGATGAAATATTTGCCTCACTTATGTCTGTAGGGGGAACCCTTGACCTGAGTCATAATGACATAATCACATTGCCGGACGGAATATTCACTTCAGGTTTGGATTTACGGGGAACCCTTGACCTAAGTCATAATGACTTGACCACATTGCCGGATAGAATATTCGGCACACTAATTTAAGATTCAGCTTTAGTTAAGTTTAATGGAGCCCTTGACCTTAGTTATAATACCTTGGTGACATTATCAGTTGAAATACTCAGTGCAATGCAAGACCTAATATCCCTTGACTGAAGTCACAATGAATTGAGCGCACTGCCAGGTGACATTTTTGCAAAATTTGACAAATTAGTATTACTAAAGCTAAGTAGAAGATAAATCCAACCTTAAATTTCAGTTCTCTCTCTGTATTAAAAATACTTGATTTAAGTAGGAATTCAATAGAGCAATGTCCACAAGATTTATGTGAATTTACTTCAATTTTGTCAAGTTTAGATATATCTGAAAACAGTTTACAGGCTATTCCTAACAGTACATTTGAAAAGCTTGGCGTATTAATTTATTTGAACATAAGCGGATCGCGGAAACTTACTGATGACTCTGCCTTCATTTGGAAACCTATCCAAATTGCTAGTATTGGGTATTAGTGAAAATAGACTTACAACTTAATAACATCAGCAATGTTTCGTGGATTGGGGAATTTACAATATCTGTTTATTTCTAATAATCAAATTCTACCTATTAATGTTTTTCTTTACTTATATAACCTGCAAATTCTAAACATATCTGAAAATGGTATCCAAAGAATCGAGTATAAAGCCTTCAATATGACAGTCGAAATCATTGACCTCAGAGGTAATGGTATGTACAAAATAACGCACGAGTCATTCAACAATTTACGACATTCAACTGTTTTGGTAGACAGACATTCAACCTGTTGTTTTATTGTTAACTCAGAATGTATTTCACAAGAACCTCACCCTGAATATCTAACTTGCAATATAATGTTGCCCGATTATTCTATCAGGATTTCAATGTGGATTGTTCGACTATTTGCATGTGTATCAAATGGAATTGCTTTTTACTTACGGACACTTAAAAGACACGCAAACAAAGTTCAAACCTTACTGATATCCCACCTGTCATTGTCAGACCAAGGGTTTGCTTTTTGTCAATACTATCTAGTGAGGGTTCTGTATAAGTCCATCCACTTTCATTGGCCATCTAGGAAAATTGTGTGAAACTGATTCATCAGGATTTGCCACAGGTGAATTCCACAAAGGTGAATGGCTCCCTTGATCAGATGGAATTTTATGGAGAGTCACTGGATGATCTCAGTAGGCCTAGTGACCAGAGGCTTCTGCTAGAGTATATTTATGGCATTTCCTATGGAAAGGTCAGCCCAAGATTTGCAGCCTGGAAGATAGGACCATTGAATCATGGAATTTGATGGAGAGTCACTGGATGATCTCAGTAGGCCTAGTGACCAGAGGCTTCTGCTAGAGTATATTCATGGCATTTCCTATGGAAAGGTCAGCCCAAGATTTGCAGCCTGGAAGATAGGACCATTGAATCATGCATATTGGTTGACATTAGCAATAAGACTGATGTGTCTGTGGACCAGAGGTGCTTATCCTACAAAAAAGGCTTCACCATGCTATCAAGTTCATTGTTGAAGTGTATGCAGTAAGTTGGTTTAAGATCAAAAGGGACATTTTCAACATGATCCAGAGGATCAAGCTGTAGTTTGAAGAGATCCAATCTATCGTTTTCAGGAATCTCACGTACAATGCATTTTGTACTTGAACCTCAAGTACAATGCATTTGCATTGCTTCCTGAGAATGTACTGTACTCCACTTCTAAGTCTGATGATTTAGAAGTGAGAGAAACTGCATTCAAGAAAGTCTTGTCTATCAGAAGTGAAGAACCAGCAAAGAAGCGCTTAAAGAAGATCACACCAATTAATACTGAAGCCACCCATTGGTCGGAACTTATCAGCCTGTCTCAGAAAACATTCCTGACCAGGTGCTTCAGGAAGCATTGCTGAATGGTTCCAAAGTAGAGCTACCTGACATGCCTTCACATTCCCAGAGTGTTGAAAGAGCTGTAAAGCTGACATCTGAAGCTGACCACACTGTGTATGGTCTGGAAGCAAGGCAGAGTCACATCATAGGCAAATCTGTGAGTCGTCAGATGAGACCTTCCTTTGCTTCTATTAAGGGATCTTACACTCAACAGTATGATGACCTTGCAATCTAAGCAGAAGTTAAAATGAAGTGGGGGTCATTGAAATTGAGAACTATGAACTACTCCTATATCTTGTATGGATAACATTGGAACAATTTTTAAGTTAAACATAATGAGCAAGAAAGAAGCATACTTTGGGGTTGAAGAGTAGGCCTACAAAAATACAGCACTCCCAGGTGTGATAAGGGGTTAAATTTGACAATTTTCTGGGATCTGATACCCCAGCAAACACAAAACGTTTTCGACATCATTCGCAAAAGGTTATAAAAGGTTGTCAGAAAACGTTTAAATGTCGGGTTATATAAAGGGTATATTAAGAGTATAAAACGTTTTCATAACCTTAAAAAACATTTTTGATAATCTACTGCTCAGCAAACAAAAATGTTTTACAGAAAACGTTTAAATGTCGGGTTATATAAAGGGTATAAAAACGTTTTAATAACATTCCAAAACCATTCTTGAAAACTTGATACAAAACATTCTAAATAGAATATTATCTTGGGGTTGAAAAAATATTTTGCGAAAAATGTTTGCCCAAAATATTTTCAATACTCGTTTTAAAAACGTTTTCATGACCTTTATATAACCCGACATTTAAATGTTATTAAAAGGTTTTGAAAAACACATTTTAAGAACATTTCTGTGTTTGCTGGGTCTAAATATTTTAACATAATGTTATTTAAGTATTGACACAATATTTGGCAAAAATGTTTGCAAAAATGGTTTACAATAACATTTTGTGAAACCATTTAAAAATATTGTTGTAGTGTGTTATCATACAAAACGTTTTAAAACGATATCATGACCTTTATATAACCCGACATTTTAATGTTATTAAAACGTTTTTACCTAAACCAAAAGCCAAAATATAACTTATTTAAAATGTTTTTAAAACGTTTTTGTGTTTGCTGGGACATAATGGTTATTTTTCACATCAATGGAATGAAACAGTTTTCACATGTAATATATTGATATCAAAAACGTAGGAACTTAATATCACATATACAAACTTCCCATATCTTATCAGTGGGAGCTGGTAGCCTAATGGATAAGGCGTCCGTCTAGATTTCGGAAGGTCGTGGGTTCGATTCCCATGCCGGCACAGTCCCTTGCTTTTTTTTTTTTCAAGTTGGGTTGTGTGTCGGTCGGGATTTGTGTTTATTTGTTGTCATGTTTAATTGTAACACTTTGGGTTGGTTAAACTGTTCACTCTTTCTAAACTTCCCATAGTAAATGTGGTGCAAATCTGCCGAATTCGACAGGCTTATTTTTGAAAATTAAAATGGATTTCCTCAAAAAACGCTTGATGGTAGAATTTTTTTCTTTGCATGGTAGTTAATGTTATGGTAAGTCACAGATATCTCCATTTGTTTCAAATCAAATATCTAAAAAAGTTTAAAATCAACCTCCCTTAGTGTTTAACCACTGCGCTCAGAAATTTCAATCATAATGACAAATCGTAAACAGATCTTTTCTAAGTTTGGTTAACAGGTGATGTCAGATGCAAACTAGAATTTTTAATTCAGTCTCCAATTGTAGGCATTGTTGTCGCGGTGTCTGCAGAAAAGCCTGCTTCCTATTTATACCAAATGCCTAGCTTTTGAGGTGGTTTGTATATTTGAATATGCAAGATAACCCACAAGGCACGCTGTTTTCCCGCCACGTTCAAACATTTCAATCATCACGACAAATCATTTTGAGTTTGATTCACTGGTGACGTCAGACACAAACTATTATTTTCATCTCTGGCTCAAGTTATATATATCATTTTGGGATATATCGATAGGATTTATATATAATCTAAATGTTGACGCCTTTAATTTTACCTGGTTGATTGTTATCGTACTAAATACTAAATTTACCCAGACATGGGAAAATCAATCAAAACCACGTGAAATTTGTGTACATCTGTCCAGTTTAAATGTTATATAAACAAGCGTAAATGCTGCTAGCAAACTAAAACCAGGAAATAGAATTGCTAACGGATTGAAATATACTTCGGTGGATACTACAAAGCAATATAAAGGTATTTAGTTTTGATTTAGTAGAATGTTGTTGTTGTTGTTATTGTTATTGTTCTTCTTGTTCTTGTTGTAGTTACTGGTTTTGAAACACTCCCTGGTAAGACAAAGATCATAAGCTCAGTACTACATGCCCCATGTGTTGGGTGATGTAATATATAGGCACGGTAATAAGCGTTTGAAATCACTAGGTGTAGCTAGTAGAAACAAGCACAGGACCATTGTATTACCAGCCCAACAAACACAAAAACGTTTTAAAAGTTATATTTTGGCTTTTGGTTTAGGTAAAAACGTTTTAATAACATTAAAATGTCGGGTTATATGAAGGTCATGAATATTTTGTATGAAAACACACTACGTATAACAATATTTTAAAATGTTTTCAAAATGTTATTGTAAACTATTTAAACAATTTTTGGCAAATATTTTGTCAACACTTAAATAACATTACGTTAAACTATTTGCACCCAGCAAACACAGAAATGTTCTTAAAATGTTTGTTTCAAAACGTTTTAATAACATTTAAATATCAGGTTATATAAAGGTCATGAAAACGTTTTTAAAACGTTATTGCAAATATTTTGGGCAAGCATTTTCCGCAAAATATTCTTTCAACCCCAAAATAACATTCTGTTAAAATATTTTGCATCAAGTTTTTAAAAATGTTTTTGGAATGTTATTAAAACGTTTTTATACCCTTTATATAACCCGACATTTAAACGTTTTCTACAAAACATTTTGTGTTTGCTGGGCAGTAGATTATCAAAATATGTTTTTTAATGTTATGAAAACATTTCATAACCTTAATATGCCCTTTATATAACCCGACATTTAAACGTTTTCTGACAACCTTTTTATAACCTTTTGCGAATGATGTCGAAAACGTTTTGTGTTTGCTTGGAGGCTGTTTATCTTGGAAGTTTGTATAGACAGCTTTTGCACTATGGCTATAGAAGGTCCGAAATCAAAAGTGTAATTGCTTCACTAAGTGCAATAATGTTATTGTAAATTATGGGTACAATTCTGTTTACCCTGCGCACCCTGTGTTTTAGGGTTAGGGTTAGGGTTTAGGGTTTAGGGTTAGGGTTAAGTTTAGGATTAGGGTTAGGGTTAGGATTAAGGTTATGGTTATACTTGTGTGCAGGAATTATTCCAAAGTTACTGTATTAGATCCGTATTAAATACTCTTAAAAATTCGGAATTATTCTGATATTGATGTAATACAGTAACTTTAAATGTTTTTATTATGTTTTTTACTTCATGAAATTTGGCCCAAGGGTAAATAAAATATATTGCATATCTCACACACGTTATTTTATTGACTTATAATAAATTATGCTAAAAAATGGACAATGTTCAATAATCAATTACATTACAATTCATCCCATCTATGTAAATATACGCAGAAAAAATATCACTATCTCCTGTGACGTATATACTGTTCAACGGATAACACTGTGTTCAATGAAAATAATCATTAATTCTTTTAATGAAAATAACATATTTTATTTTTCTCTTGCAAATCATAAGATTGTAATGAACATTAAAACTTATCTCAACAAAAAATAGCACGAACCAATATCAGAAGCAAAAACGTACTTCAAATGTATACTAAATTAAATCGATATGATTGATTACACTATAATACACAAATTAGCCAAACGTGTCAAAATTCGATTTCGCAGTTCAGATTGAATAAAGCTTAATAATCAATAATTTTACTTAAAACGCTCATCAAATTCATCAGTTATCAAAAATATGCATCAAATTATACAAACTTCAAATTATTGACAAAATTGATTCAATTAAAAATGGTTCAATTTTCTGTACAATTCAGTACTCCAGCCGTATGGTGCATCTGTGAACAGATCATCATGATCATGCATTTGTAAACATGGTAAAGGAAAACTCAATTTGGCACAGATGTATAGAATTTGTTGGCAAAGTGGAATGTTCAATTATTATGAGTTTAGTTTAGATATTTGGGTTGAAAATACCCGTTTGTGATTTGCACAATTTTTACTCAAAAATGTAAATATCAGAATAGCCATAACTGCAAAAGTAAAGTAGAGTGAGTTGAATCTTTTGGAGCCTTGCATATGGTGTCGCCTTTTAACCCAAATTGCCTCACCAACAGCGCAACCCAATGACCGTGCGTAGTTGTTGAATGGTTGAAGGATTGAGTCTAGTACTATTCTACTTTTGAAAGTGAACAATATATCTATCACAATCCTGCTGGGTAGAATTTTGCACTCTAAAAAGAATTGTCCCGCATTCCACTCTTTTCACATTTTTACATTTAAAACATTCTATGTAACCATGTTAACCAAGTTATGATATCTTCTTATAGCATTATTAACTAACTGAATAATCATGATAATTGTGACTAAGACTTCGATTAAAATTTTCATTACTATTGCTTCACAGACTCCTTAGAATGTTTCGAGATATAGCAGTGGCGATTTTCTTCACTAGTTTTGTTTGTGTTATTAGTCAAGATCTTTTTACTTCATTTGACAAATTAAAACCTTTAATAACTACAGAAGAAGAGCTGTTAGAACACGTAAGCGAATATATTGAAAACGAAGAAGACAAAATTGAGACGATAAAACGGTAAGAGTTTTATTGTACATAACTTATTACCTGTGTTAATTTGTATCGTTTGTGATAAAAAAAAAGAAGAATGTACAGGATACATGGAGTAAAAAACTTAACCAATCTATGAACATTAAGAAAAGTATGGTGACATTTTTGAATCAATTATCTTTGAGATGCATATTTAAAGAGTGTCACACTGGTTAATGTCTTTGCCTTTCGTGGTCTCGGGTTCAAAATGTTCGCAAATCGAAAACAAAATCAACTTTGACTCATCTGGAAAAGTCAGGGTAGATGACCACTGAGAAAGACCTCGTTACAGTCGGTTCCGATCAAAAATATTTCTGTCGGTACATTAACACGTTTGTGCACTCGGTTCCGAAAACATGGCTATGCTAGATATGATTGACATAAACAAGAAACAATAAAGAAACTATGAAATTATATAAACATCTCAAAAAAAGTAACTAACCCCCCTTAAATAATGAACATTATTAAAACATTATTGTAAAATGCGTCGGAAGCAGTTTTTATTTCTGTACATTTTGACATTTCATTTGTAGCAATTGCCTAAATATTGACGTCACAGCCAGCGTACATTTAAATCAATGTAACCCAAGATTTGAAAGTTGCAGTAAATTGTATTGATTTTTTATTCAGTGTAATGGAAGGAAATCTGTGTAATGATATCTGAGTGTTTTTGTATTGTAAAAATTGGTATGTAAGTGCAACTTTCAAATCTGGACCTCACTTCATTAGATTGACCGGGTCTTATTTTTTCTGGGCTATCGTATCAAATGAGGTGACAAAATGCGCAGAAATACATTCTGCTTTCAACGCATTTTACGGATTTGTAATACAATAGCCCTTTTAGAATAATATAATGGCCATTATTTAAGGGGGTTAGTTACTTTTTTTGAGATGTTTATATTATGTTTATAAAGCATTACAGAAGGACAAGATGAAGGATCATCTTATAATTCACAAACATGTGCTCTCCAAATTGATAACGACTATAAATGTAGGATCTTGATTTGGACAATTCGCTTTAATCTTCCCTATTTGAAGCATCTAAACTAATATTATTTTAAATGATTTTAGTCTCTTGTCAGAGATAAAGAAAGAGAGGGGTGTGAAAACCGACCTCGGGAACCCAGTTCAATCTTATATGCTGATAAGAAGACTAAGAAAACAATGGATTAAAATGGACGAGTTGATTGGCTCCAATAAAAATGTAGAAGGTATGTTTATCACTTTGTCTTGAAAGATAAATAAAAACACAAAAGTGCTACTCTTAGGACCGATCCATACTTCCTTTTCTACGTCGCGACGTCGCGTCGACTATTAGATGCAACAAGTATTCGTTATTCGATCTGTGTCAAATAATTGTTATGTTTGGTCATCAATATAATAGGTCAGTTTAAAATTAAATATTTTAATGAGTTTCATTTGTAGGATTGTTTCATACAGTTGGTGATTCTTTTTATGGACAAATCCAATATTTTACTCAATTTCGGAACTTTCGATGATAGGTTACGTCATTTTGATCATAGATGTCCAAGCTCGCTCCACTTCCCGCCTTGGGAATTGGTAGTCTCATTCCCACAGGTTGGTGATTGGTTGAGCAGCGAGTCAAAGACGTGATCTAGCGAATACATCCATATGTCTCGATTCATAGTTTTGGTGCCCCTTCTCCTGATCCACATGAGTTTGTTAGTCAATTGATTCGAATCTTTGTCTATTATCTTTGTCCTCTCCCAGTCGATAACGTGATTTTCTTGCGCGTTATGGTCTGTTATGGCTGGTTTGTTTTGTTCTGTTAGATATCTTTTTCTTTTGGCTTTGATGTAACATATGAATTTTACTTTTCCTGCGTCTTTCTAGTGTTCTTTTAATCTAGTTTTGAATGCTCTTCCCGTTTTACGAACATTAGGTTTGTCACACCCCTTACACTCCACACTATAGACAACTTCACAAGTCTTGTGGCGGTAGAAATATGGTGCTTCCAGAAAATTCTGCTTGTCCGAAAGACTACCATACCTTTCGACGGGTCATTGTCTGTTTTCTTGTCTTTGGTTTCCTTCTTCGATTTGTTTGACATTTGATGTTTGACTTTGTCAAATGAACATCTAGGATAACACAGTTCGTTAACGCTTTCGTATTCATGGCAGAATATCGAATATTAGTTAGCCCCATATGCCGCCCTCTTTCGCTTACTTATCACGCTGAATTACCGTTAAATAATTGATATGCTGCCCTCTTGTTCTACCATATGAATATCTATTCGGCATTCTGCTAAATTTAAAACGATTGTTATTTTACCAATCTCTCTATTTTTAGATCATAGAAAAAACATTGGAATGTTGAAGTCATCTGATGATGAATCCTACCCTACGGAAAAAAGACTACAAAGGTGCCATTGATGCTCTATTGCGTCTACAAGAAACATATAACCTAAGAGTGTCTGACATTGCAGATGGTCATATCGGACGTAACAAAACTTCTGCTCCTTTACAAGGTGCGTATGCTAATAGACTGCGTTTCGTTAAGTCCTTCTATCACTAGCCGTTAATGTCCTCGGGCATCTATATTATGTTGGAAGATATGAACCCCGGGATATGAACGTTCAAATATAGACACTGACAGACGCGTTTTACACACCGAAGATTTCACGAGTTTACATTAATCCTCCATTGGTTTTTTTCATATCAATCTATTTGCATATCATTTTATTTTTTCCAAAAACAGCCACTGATTGCTTTGACATTGGTCTAAAAGCATGGCAAGTAAGTACGAGTGAAAATGTGTGCGAATGGATGGCAGAAGCTGAAGACAGATTGACCAAGGACACTAATTATTTGCTTCCGGATATTTTAACTCAAAGCATTGAATGCTCTATGCAGGTACGTATTTGTGAGACGGTAATTGCTGTTGCTTAGAACTCAAGTGACCCATTTGCTGGCGGCCGCTGTTGTTGGTCAGGACGTACATAGGGTGATGATGATGATGAAGAGGAGAAGGATGATGATGATGCCGATGACGAAGACGAAGTTGTAGAAGATGAAGACCAAGACCAAGATGATGACGATGATGACGAACATTATGTTTTCTTTTATTTCTGATTCACATGAGGAGATGGAACAGGAGGAGGAGGAGGAGGAGGAAGAGGAGGAGGAGGAGCAATTTGAGGATGTACGTGCACTACTTTCCAGAGTTTTGAAACTAGGTAGGCTAACATGTCACTAATCATCTAAGGGTCTTTTTATCTTTTCAGTTTCCGTAAGTCTTTTGTTCAGATACGAAAACGCAAGGGATTCAGTAAGTTACTGTAATCTGACTTCATTGTTAACTATGAAGTACCAATCAGCTTATTTCAATAGATGTGATTGCTTATGTCAATAAAACCGGGAGAGAAAAGATTATGTTCACACCAGTGTTTTAATGGCCTAGCGCCCTCTCGTCTTTAACATTGGTAAATTGATCTATATTAATTTGACAAAATGCATGCCAATCCGAATGACAAAATCCACTTATTTCTGTAAAAACGTTGCAAATAAGCCCTAAAATCACAAAAGGTCCGCTTATGAGCCTGTTGAACCCCAAAGCACTTGTGCATGGCCACAGTGTCGCCCTTCATTCAATGTGATTATGAAGATTATCATTCATCCAGGTATAAATAACTATGAAATTATTATAATCTGATCTACTGGACTTACGTTTTTGTGAGTGGCAATATTTCACATCCTATCTCGGATGCATCATCAGGCCAACTAATGTTAAAGCGGCAAAAGTTCGTTGACCTGTGAAGAGGATGTTACGTCACAGGTCGAAGATGAGCCCAACCTCTGAGGGATCTTCTTTATCGCTGAACAATAGGCCCCTGCCAAGTTGTGTCGTAGCCCGCCTCCCTTATTAAGTGAAGGCTCCTCCCGTTTAACATAAATCGCTTCCTTGACTCCTCTCTCAAACCATCTGCTTTCGCGATCTAATATCTTGACGTCCTTGTTGTCAAACGAATGATTAGTGCTATCTAAGTGCGTGTAAACCGCAGAGTCTCCGCAACCAGTGCTAGCTCTCCTATGTTGGTACATGCGCTTCGCTAGAGTCTGTTTGGTCTCCCCTATGTAAAGGTCATCGCATCCACTGTCCTTGCACTGAATTGCGTACACAATGTTGCTTTGTTTGTCCTTTGGTTGTTTGTCCTTGGGATGGACCAGCGCTTGCCGCAAAGTGTTCTTAGGTTTGAACGACACTGGGATTCCTTGATCTTTGAAAATTCTGCGAAGTTTCTCCGACATTCCAGATACGTATGGTATAGTCACGTTCCTGCCGCGTTTATATTCACCTTGTGTAGCTTGTGCGGTGGACACTTTATCAGCTGATTTGGTTTGAGAGAGAGCTTTGTGAAAAGTCCAATCGCGATATCCGCAAAGATTCAAGGCCTCCTGAAGGTGTTCGCGTTCCTTTTCCTTTGCGTTCTCGCTTGACGGAATCGTGTCCGCTCTATGAAACAGTGTCCGTATTACTCCGAGCTTATGAATCAGTGGATGGTGGGAATTAAATAACAAGTACTGATCTGTGTGTGTGTCCTTTCTGTACACAGAAGTTTCTAAGCAACCATCACTTTCCACTGTAACTAAACAGTCCAAAAAGGCAAGTTTGCCTTCCTTGAGTTCTTCCTGGGTGAACTTAATATGTTCGTTGACACTATTTATGTGATCAAAGAAGGGGGTTAATTGATCCTTACGAATCTTCACCCACGTGTCGTCAACATATCGAAACCAGTGCGTGGGGGGGGGTGCCGGTATACGATGCAAGAGCCAACCGTTCAAACTGTTCCATAAACAGGTTTACAACAATCGGTGAAACCGGCGATCCCATTGCGCATCCATGGCGTTGTCTGTAATATTTTCCATCGTAGACGAAATAGGTGGTATTAAGACAAAGTTCCAGAAGTTCACAAACTTGGTCTGGACTAAGTTTCGTGCGTTCATTCAAGGTGTTATCCTTCCTTAGAAATTCTCTAACACAGTCTATCGCTTCCTTCGGTGGTACACAGGTGAACAACGCTGACACATCATAAGAGGTAATAGTCTCATTTATCATCCAATCGAATATCGCGAACTTTGTTTACGAAGTCCTGGGAGTTAATAATATGGTATTGTGATTTCCCAACCAGCGGTCCAATAATGTATGCGATGTGTTTAGGGGCGCACCATTAGATTTCCAGGGGGGTGCATGGGAGTTTTTGAAAAAAAAACTTTGCCCACTAGTGAGAAAAAAAAAAAACTTTGCCCACTAGTGAAATTTTTGCCTCACTGATGAGTAAAAAAAAAAATTTCCCCCACCCAACTTTGTATAAAAATGTACATTAAAATTGAAAAAAAAATAACTTCGCCGCCGAAGGCGGCGAAAAAAAAAAATTCTGCCTGACCCAAACTCCCATGCCCCCCCCCCCCCTGAGAATCTAATGGTGCGTCCCTTAGCTACATTGTACGTGACCGAGTCCACACTGCTAACAATAGGTCTCAATGGAGCATGGGGTTTATGGATCTTAGGTAGACCATAAAATTTGGGTACCGACTCACCAGGGTACAGTTTGTGATACAAGATACGGTCGATAACGTCAGATTTCTCAAGTTGTTGGAGAGAGTCAATAACCTTCTTCCTATAACCACTAGTGGGTCAGTTTCAGTGGTTCATATGTCTTGCTATCATTCAACAGTTCACACACTTTGCTATGGTATTCAGTCTTGTCCAACACTACCGTGCACCTACCCTTATCCGCTGGCAAAATAGTGATGTCTTTGTCTTGTCCAAGCGTTTTAATAGCCTCACGTTGCTGTTTATTGAGGTTAGAGTTCGGTGTCTTCGCGTTAACCAGACATGCTGAAACCTTAGTCCGTAATTCTTCTGCGTCCGAAGTGCACAAGTTGTTGTGTTTGATGGCTGATTCAGTAGCTGTGATCAGTTCTACATGTGGTATACAATTCGGTGCCACAGAAAAGTTCAAACCTTTCGCTAACACATCCCTTTCGGTCTCCGTTAGCGGGCGACTAGATAGATTTTTAACCCATTTGTCTTTCAGTTCCTTATCCGGTTGTAATCCATCGCTTTTCCTCCAGTTAAGGTCCGAGTCCGCTCGAGAAGCTCGCGTCGAATTCTGCAACCTTGCAAACTTGTTTTGCTGTCTGGCTTTTGACTTCCGGTGCTGGGTTAACTGCGCGTGCGCGGTGAACTGTATCACTTCATCATAAATATCAGCTGTTAATTTCACACGTAAATCCTCCGAAATACGGTGTATTTCTGTCCTCAAAATATTGATAGTAAAGTTATTTTGACGAACACGTTCGTTGAGCAGATCTATTTGTGCTCTGGCTATGATTTTGCTAGCCTTATGTCCTTTCACAAGCGGTTTAATCCATAAACTCCGTGGTGTAGTTTCAGAGTGTACACAACGTAAATTAAAACGGAGATGGTTTCTATTGTCCGCTAGTTTTCTCGAGGTCTTCTCAAATTTCCGAACCAAATTTAGGCTATCCCGACCAAATTGGTTGAAAATACGATTATGAAGATTATCATTCATCCAGGTATAAATAACTATGAAATTATTATAATCTGATCTACTGGACTAATTCACGAGCTTCCCGTCGTTTTATCTTTTCAGTTTCTGTTTCCGTATCCGTAATAGTTTTTGTAAGTCATTGTTATTCTGAAGTGGTAGTCTCCCAGGTGTGACCAATCTTTTATTCTAGCCCTTTGTTAGTTACTGAAAATTTGTAGCTCGTGAATTTCAGTTTTCGTTTTGGTACGTTATATTGATTTTTTACATAAAACCTTGAGATGTGCGGTTGGGTGCTAATCTACACAAAAGAAGAGTCTAAATTTTACGGTCCTAAATTCGCAGTAAATTGTACGGCTTCAATTGACTTGTGTTTGGTGTATATGCACTTACGCCTAGACGTAAGTGCCTCGTAAAAAAAGTCTTGCATTGAAATATATACTAACCATGTTGCCAAGTTATAAGCAAAAGTCTTTCATATTGGCGATGAAACGAGCGTCTGAAATAGTCAAATATCTCCCAATGAGGCGCGTACAAGTGATGATTTGGTAATCATGTTTTATATTGAAATGCAATACAAAAGAATTGCATTGGAGCAAAGATAATGTATTCTATTCATTCGTACCAATGGCAAGCTAATCCGATAATTGGTTGGGCCTATATGCAAGACTCGGGTTTATTTTAAATGTTTATTTTTGCAGAGCTTATTTTCAGTCATGGATCTTACTGATAAATTTCACAAGGAAGGGGGAGGGAGGGAGGGAGGGAGATACTTGAGACTGAACAAGTGAGAGTGGGAGGGGGGGAGGAAGAAAGAGAGGAGAGGGATAGACGGAAAGACTAGAAAGACTAGAAAGAGAAAGCTCGAGAGGAGAGAGTAGGGACCGGGGAGGGAGTGGGGAGCCTGATCATGGGGGGGGCAGGAGGAAGCAAAATAGGGAGATAAACATAATTTTTTGATACGAGGGAAGTGCGACACTGTTGCCCTGCACAAGTGCATTGGGGCGCGACAGGCTCATAAGCGGACCTTTTGTGATTTAAGGGCTTATTTTCAACGTTTTTACAGAAAAAAAAGTGGACATTATCATTCGGATTGGCATACATTTTGTCAAATTAATATAGATCAATTTAGCAATGCAAAGACGAGAGGGCGCTAGACCGTTAAAAACATCGTCTTGTCTCTCCCGCTTTTTATTGACATAGGCATCTGCTTCTATTGAAATAAGCTGATTGGTACTTCAAAGTTAACAATGAAGTCAGATTACAGTAAACTTAGGGTCTTTTTATCTTTTCAGTTTCCGTAAGTCTTTTGTTCAGATACGAAAACGCAAGGGATTCAGTAAGTTACTGTAATGTGACTTCATTGTTAACTCTGAAGTACCAATCAGCTTATTTCAATAGAGGTGATTGCTTATGTCAATAAAATCGGACAGAACATATTATGTTAACACCAGTGTTTTTAATGGCCTAGCGCCCTCTCGTCTTTAACATTGGTAAATCTATATTAATTTGACAAAATGCATGCCAATCCGAATGACAAAGTCCACTTTTTTCTGTAAAAACGTTGCAAATAAGCCCTAACATCACAAAAGGTCCGCTTATGAGCCTGTCGAACCCCAAAGCACGTGTGCATGGCCACAGTGTCGCCCTTCCATCAATGTCTATCTCCCTATTTTGCTTCCTCTTGCCCCCCCCCCCCCCATGATCAGTCTCCCACCTCCTCCCCAGTCCCTACTCTCTCCTCTCGAGTTCTTCTCTTTCTAGTCTTTCAGTCTCACTAGTCTTTCTAATCTTTCTTCCTCACCCCTCCCACTCTCACTTGTTCAGTCTCAAGTATTTCCCTCTATCCCACCCTCCCTCTCCGTCCCTTGCGAAATTTATCAGTATGATCCATGACTGAAAATAAGCTCTGCAAAAATAAACATTTAAAATAAACCCGAGCCTTGCATATAGACCCAACCAATTATCAGATTAGCTTGCCAGTGATACGAATGAATAGAATACATTATCTTTGCTCCAATGCAATTCTTTTGTTGTATTTCAATATAAAACATGATTACCAAATCACCACTTGTACGCGCCTCATTGGGAGATATTTGACTATTTTAGACGCTCGTTTCATCGCCAATATGAAAAACTTTTGCTTATAACTTGGCAAATGGTTAGTATATATTTCAATGCAAGACAATTTTTACGAGCCACTTACGTCTAGGCGTAAGTGCATATACACCAAACACAAGTCAATTGAAGCCGTACAATTTACCGCGAATTTAGGACCGTAAAATTTAGACTCTTCTTTTGTCTAGATTAGCACCCAGCCGCACATCTCAAGGTTTTATGTAAAAAATCTATATAACTTACCAAAACGAAAACTGAAATTCACGAGCTTCAAATTTTCAGTAACTAACAAAAGGCTAGAATAAAAGATTGGCCACACCTGGGAGACTACCACTTCAGAATAACAATGACTTACAAAAACTATTACGGTTACGGAAACAGAAACTGAAAAGATAAAACGACGGTTACTGAATCACTTGCGTTTTCGTATCTGAACAATAGACTTACGGAAACTGAAAAGATAAAAAGACCCTTCAAATTTTCAGTAACTAACAAAAGGCTAGAATAAAAGATTGGTCACACCTGGGAGACTACCACTTCAGAATAACAATGACTTACAAAAACTATTACGGATACGGAAACAGAAACTGAAAAGATAAAACGACGCTAAACATTGACATTTTTGAGCATCCTTACACCTCAAATAAAAGATTAGTTCCATTTGTCTATGTCCCTATGGTTCCCACGAGGCGTCGAAGGCCATAGGCTAATGTAGCCAACACTAATAAATGGTCCCATCATCTTGTAATATTATATCTCACTGCTCCTCTCATCGCTATGAACTAATAAAAATTCCTTTAAAAAGGAATAGGGCGAGCAAATGAGGAAGTGTCAAGATATTAAAGGTGTAGTTATTTTATTGTTTGAACTGTTTCTATAATTCGCATTGATCATAATGAGTATGTTTTTGCAATGAGACTGTACAGTGTATGGACAGTGTAGCCTATTTGTCTAATCATTTTGACTATTTAATTCTGACCATGTGATTAAAACAGGCTTTCAGATTGGTGAGCTATTGTGTACCAAGTGATAAGGCCGGGCACGTAGTAAAAATACACTGGATAATTCATGACAGCCAATTTACTGGCAAAAGGTGGGGCCAAATAAATCTTAGTTGATTCTTGAACACGATTTAAGCAGGACCCTTCAGGCAGAATTTGAATACATATTATCCTGTAACGTTTACTTTGTTAGCATAATAAGTAGCTTTGGGTATCCTATGTTTATGAAAAAAGTGTTTACAAACGAATAACATCTGTTATACATATACATCTACTTGCTAATACACTGAAAGTCTAATAGAAATAAAGGATAAAGAACAATTACAGAACATTTATTGTTCATTAAAGTAGCTATGGGTATACAATGTTTACAAGATAAGAGCGTTAATGTTTTGTACATGAAGTTAACGTCTTTGAGACATAGCTAGTTGTTAATACATCGAAAATTTGACTAGAGATTTACAATTTGATGACATCCAAAAGAATTTAGTATTGAAGAATTTAATCAAATTACAGAACTTTCATTTGTTGACATACTAGCAATTGTTAACAATGTTGAAAATCATGTTCACAAGCGTAACATCCTCTATACATCTATTTCTTAATGTTCATAAACGTATAACAATGTGATACATCTATTTCTTAATGCTCATAAACGTAACATCCTCGATACATCTATTTCTTAATGTTCATAAACGTCCTTGATACATCTATTTCTATTTCAATGCTATTTTATCTCCGTGTTCTGACAATAAATTTGACCCGAATAATATTTTCACAAGATGTAATTTTTATCTTTAGCCTTAAGTGTTTCATATTACAAATGACGTTCTTAACTTCTTTATAAGTTAACTTCCACATTTACCCAGATATTATAGGCCTACTAGGAATATATCAGTATCGGATCCCTCAATCTAGTATATACACAGACTCGCAGCTCATCTTACACCCCCATCAGAAAGTTGAATTGGCACGGTACATTAATTTACTTCCGAATGGTACCTTGCGCCTTTTAGCTCCAGTTATTCATTACACCGATTAATGGATTCTCGTTAAACCAGCAAACCTGAGTGAGGGACACTAATATTTTTTCTTTTTCGTCCATGGAGGGCGTCTCGTATCGTTACCAAATTATATACGCTAAACAAAGCAGGCAAGCACATTGAGGCAAGTAATTTGCCAGTATTCATAAAACTATAACGAGGCTATGGCGTATCGTATCATTAACAGATTATATACGCTATAGATAAAACAGCAAGCACATACAAGCAATTATTTTGCCAGTATTAATAAAACTATAATGAGGCTATTAATGTAGCCCAACTGTACGTAAAATGTGAAAAAAGACCAGTGCATCTGGCCGGATTCGAACCGGCGACCTTCGTAATACCAGCATGACGCTCTAGCAACTAAGCCACTAGGGATCATGCTAAGTAAACATATGACATGAATAATTGATATTTGTCAACCCGAAAATAAAAGACCAATGATCATAGATTCAATTTCTTTCCGAGAACAAGGATTTTGCTGCTAATTTTAGTTGTTCTTGTTGTTGTTATTGTTGTTTATTCTAGATCCTGATAACGTCTATGCAAACCAAAAAGAAAGTCATTTGAGAAGGAAACTCAAAACAGATATGACTTCTAAGAATTATAAAGCATTGTGTCGCGGTGAAGACATTGGCGTACAGGTAATTTGTATGAAAAACATTTTATATAAGCCATATCCATTTCAAAAACTTAAACTATCATTTGCCTTGGAGAGAAAAATCGATCTCATTCTTTCAACATTAGTCATCTCATGGGGAAGGAGGTGCACTTCCAGATCCCGCGTTCCATATACAGGTGGTGACGGGTATGTGCATGTCATTGGACCCATTTATAAACCAGCTCCTACTCAATGCTCCCCCTTTTTAAAATCCTATTAGTAGGGATGCCCACTCTCAATACAGTTTCCACTAGAACGATTTTTCATTTACTGTGTGCGTGCACTCACACACGTATTGTCTATGGAGAAACTGATCGATACAAGAAATCCCAGGCATGTTAAATGGCGTACATACTTGTTTTGATCCAAATGTAGGCCTATATCAGGGTGTTTCAAGAAATTCCTGATTCCACCAGAAAACATTCACCAAACTTTTTCCTGTTTGGTCAGTAAATAGAGAGGACCTTCCTGCATGAAGAGATCAACTTTTTTTAATGAAAAATTTAATGAGATGAGAACTACAACAGGTTGAAGTGACACCATTCCGTGCATCAGGTGTTCAAACGCAATTATCTCCAAATTTGGAGTGAATCAGACAAGCAAACTTACATACTCATAAAATTTAACTATTTATGAAGACAAAATGTGTAGGATGTTAAGAAATTTAAGAATGTTTAAGCCTACTGCGGCCCATCTCAAATCATGCACTTCCCCGTGCACTTCTTACTACCATGTCCATTTCATAGGGAGTATAAAAACCGGGGACCATCATGGCTTCCATGCACACAGTGTATTGCTCAATGTAGTAAAGATAAACTTTGAGTTGGAGCAAATTTCTCAAAATTGGCAGTGATTAATGTTACCAAACTTATGCCATGATGAAATATAATAATTTTTGAAGATAAAATGTGCTGACCGTAAAAGATTGAACAATGTTTAAGACTACCGCCATTCATTTGAAATAATGCACTTATTGTTCATCTCCTCTATGGAGATATTTTCCATGGCGGCCATCTATGATCATGCTTGCGGTTTCACCAAACAAACCATGGGTTTTGAGGTCTTATATTTTTTGTTGTATGTCAACAAAATCGATTAAATTTTCAGGATGATCTTATTTTCATGTTGTTATAAGCAAATATAATGTTCCAGATAACGCTAGTTAATAAATACATTAAGAAAAAGTACCTTAAAATTGCACTTTCTGTTAGTAATCATTTTTGTACTTTAACTTTTTAAAATGTTCTAGCAGCCCTATATAAAACCGTAACACTCAAAAGGCCATATCTCTGGAATGAAACGTCCGATTAAGATTATTTAAACGCCAAAATGTTTCTTTCATCAATTCCCAGCCAATAAGTTAGGTCTGAATCAATTTAAAAGTACTTCAATTTTTAGTGGACATGCCTACTATTAGTACCAATAACCTTACATTTTTTTCCTGCTACCCAATGGACCCTATTTTTTCTAAATCAGCAACCCAATGATTCCCAGTGACCTTATTGTTTTGTAGTCTCCTACCCAATGATACTATATTCCCAGACCCTGTTTATGACCCATTTCCAACGTACCAATGATTCTACATACCATTTTACAGTCTACTACTCCTCATCTTGTAAGGTTTTGTATCAAACGACAAAAAATTATATTTTAACTGACAGATCCATACTTCAAGTTTGGAGGGTTGGTAAGATGTACCCCTGTCCATATAATAAATAAACGTCTCTTTCAGACTTATCACATGTGTTACGAGTCGTACTTGACTCAAGGCCAAAATCATCTTTTACCCGAACTCACACGAATGCACAACACAAATACACTGTTTGATTAAGCTAACATAATCTAAGTCTTTAATTGAAAACAAAGTATGCTTGGTACATATAACAACAATATACACTAAAATCACACAATCAGTTTTACTCTATCGGTACTTAACCAGCGGTCTTCTTGTTGGTGATTCTAGAGTTCTTGCAATGTTCTGGACGACTGATGTAATATATCCTTATTCACTTGTCCTGCGAAAATCAGCGAAGTCCATAGTACACTTGCATTTATAAATCCTTGCGTATAAAATCCTCATACGAAAATGATGATGCTTCCTCCAATCTCCTTTGCGCTGCTATCTCCAAAAATATATCTCCTTGCGCTGCTTTCTCCACAAATATATCTCCTTGCGCTGCTTTCTCCAAAAATGGTGTTTCTTTCACCAATCACTCTTTTCCCAGGAACAGGTTTCTTTAACACAGCTCCGCTGTTTTTGACAGATGCGTGGCCTTCACAAACCCAGCAAACTCCAGCAATTTGACAGAAGAACTTTTAATCCTTTGATGAGGAAGAGCACTTTTGTGTGCTCGCTGTCTTCTTCGTTGCTGTATTAAAATTAGCTCAATTATTGGCTATATAAACTGGTTAAAATGTACTTCTTTTTTGAAGCACGAAGACCATCACACACATGTGGAGTTTCTCAATCTCCCACGGCATTCTGTAAAGTCCCAACAAAAGCCTCCAGCTTTTTATATCAGTACTCATGCAAAAAACCCATCATCTATTAATAAACCATATATTACTTCAATCACATTTTCACAACATTGCTGCAATCTTGGGATTTCCCAAGATTAATTATACACATTCACCTTTCACATTACATCACTTCCTGGTGGGTTTTCCTGATGGTGCAATAATGAACTGGGGATTTCCAAGTTCCAAACATAGATCTGACTTTGTTTACAATAATTTGGGTGAATTCCAAAAATGACTTTCCACACCATTATCTTGCACGTACAAGGGGGTTTCCCATCTCATGACATACTTTCAGCTTGTAAACAAAGTTAAATAATTAAATTAAATCAAATTACTCAGGGCACTCACACATGTGGCACCTATCCCAGGCCCTTTATGGACGTAACCCCCAGACTTGTTACATGTTCAACCTATCCCATGCCCTCTATATGGACGTCCCCTCCGGACTTGTCACATGTGGGACCTATCCCAAGCCCTATTTTTATATGGATATCCCCTCCGGACTTGCTACATGTAGGAAAATTCCCAAGCCCTATGTATGGACGTCCCCTCCGGCAGGCTTAATTTTTTCTGCAACCAAAACGGGACGCAAACATTTTATAACCCATAGGAACACATAGGAAAGGGTTAGGGTTAGGGTAAGTGTTAGGGTTAGGGTTAGGATGTTATGGTTGCAGAAAAAATTACGCCTCCGGCAGTATCGTAGATTTTTTTTTGACATGGGGGGATGGGGTTGGAAAAAAATCTTGAAGTATATCGAACCCAGTACTTTTTTGCGACAGAATAAGTCTATGATGCAAATGCGCACGAAGCGCGCAAATTTTTATTTTATTTTGAAGCTAAATTTGGTCAGAAACCCATATTCAGGCGTCAACATTGGGGGGATGATTGTATGGTTTTCCCCATTCCACCCCCCACCCCCCCCGGATCTACGCCTATGCCCTCCGGACTTGTTAAACTGGCTCAGTTCCTTTGATGGCAAGCTACTCGAACCTGTCAGTTGGTTATTGCCAGGGAGGTTCTATCACATTCAGCACTGAACCCACACGACTGAACCAGAGCCAAGACTTATTTATTAAAATGATTTTTTGTTGTTGTTTCATTTTAATATCAGAGTGCTACGAATATGTTCTGTCGTTACAATCACAACAACAAACCACGTCTCTTCATCAGACCTGCAAAGGAAGAAATGTTGTCTAATGAACCACCTGTGGTGTTATTCCACGACATTCTGACTGATACAGAGATTGATTTACTTATTGCTCAGGCCAAATTTAAGGTAATAAATAAATAAGTAAATATATAAATGAAATTTTAGAAATTAATTATATTTATGCTTATGTGTAAATTCATTCGGAATACTTTGTAAATTCATTCGGAATACTCGATAATAAGGAAACAACCCCGATGATATAAAAACAGCCAAACTTGTGGAAACTATAGGATCAAGGTTTTCACCACTGCTCAAAGTCTGTACTTTGTTGCATATACTATGATCTGTGAAATGTTCTTGGCTATTTTGTATTAATACTGTGTAATTGCTAGAAACTCATTCTCCATTTGACATGTCAAATTGATTTTTTTCTCAATCCATATAATTTTTGAGTTGTATGATATTGACCATGTTTAAGGGTTTTTTTTATCAGGTTGCATAAGCACTATCAAGTAGTGTTTGTAATGTATCTAGGTGTATGTGTCTATGTAGAGGGTGTGTAAGGGTTTTGGGTGTGTGTTTGTAAAGCCACCAAAAACAAACTCTGTGAAAACATTAAAAACGTCGCTGAACGACCCTTAAGTCGAATTCATTATTATTGTTTGTAGTTAAAACGTGCAAGAACTATACCAGAGGGTAATGCTCCTGCAGTTGAGTCTAAAATCCGTATCAGCAGTATTGCATGGTTATATAATCTAGGTGACAAGATGGGGTTGCATAGTGTGCTACCCCGTGTACAAGATTACACTGGGTTATCCACAGATCCACAATCCACCGAGAAATTTCAGGTAAGCATACATAATTATCAGATTTGAGGTTTTACAAAAACTTGTTTATGTGTAATTATATCTTAACTTTCGTTACGTTGTTATGTTGAATACCGGAGTACAAACCTTATACTCCAGCAACTCGAGGTCAAATTGTTAGCTATTATGGTTAACACTGCTTAATGGAGGTCATGGGACCGTGGCATTGACATGAGACCATATTGGCTGATAGTGTATGGGGTATGTTGAGAAGGTCATGGGACTTTGTCATTGACATGAGACCATTTTGGCTGATAGTGTATGGGGCATCTTGAGAAAATGAGTTTACATTAACTCTAATTTGGTGGAAAAGGGGCGCTGCAATATGACACCAATATGCTGTATATAGTTAGTTTACAAATGATCTTAAACTGATCATATACGGCCGTTTAAGATATCTAAAAATGTCATGATATATGAATGTAGTGGTCCTTAATCTACGGAAATATTAGGGGTTTTTTGCAATCATATTCGGGATGTAAAGAAAGGCAATCACTTTTAAGCGCATTTAGTCGCTTTAAAATCAAATTCAGGCTGAATTGAAATTGTTAATATATAGACAGCTAAGAAGCATAGGGTCACAAAAGGGATGAATGCCGTATGAAAAATCGTTGGTTACATATGTACAGTGTCATGCGATACATACGTACGTTATGAACGCACGTATAAACGCACGTACCGCGTATGGAACATCGCAATATCTCTATTGACGTAGAAACAGCGTAGACATTCAACACCTAACGTTTCTGAACTCAATACCATCGTTGGTTGGGCATGTATCTATATACGTAATGAATGCACGTATAAACGCACGTACCGTGTACCGCGTATTTCTCTATTGACGTGGAAATAGCGTAGACATCCAACACCTGACGTTGCTGAACTGACTGTTTTACTATAATAGATAGCTATTATAGATCACGCACCTGTAGTGGTAGTCTATATAAGTTAGTTCAGCAACGCCGCTTGTAGGTACTCATTTTAAGGCCTACCTACTTGAAAATGATGATATTTACCACCTGCGATTATTGAATTGACGTTACAAACGTTTTACCCCCGGCTACCCCACACAGTGTCATCGCCCCGATATCTTCATGGCAGAAATCGCCATGGTAGGTTGAATCCACCGCCACGCATGGCCATTTTGTTCCGACCTGTTTAATAGTTTTGAGACGCATAATGGGCCGAAGGACATCTGACTAAGGCTACTGACAATTGCCCGGTGACTGACCTCGCTGTGTGTAAGTCGAGCATGGTACGCCATAGGTCATATGCTTTTAGACTACCCACGATTGGCCTATACACTGCGCTATATAATTCGGCACATATAAAATCAGAATTATTGTCAGTTTTTGAGTTCAAGACGCAAGCTTCTTTCTCAAGACGCAAGCTAATGACTATCATATCTGTTCAACACATATATTCAAGTGCAAGGAACCACATCTGGTTTCTTTAGACGAAATCATTTACGGGAGATATTCATCATTTTCTACCCCGGTATCCAAAGATTTTCGTCTGAATATCAAAATCGTGCATAGCACATTCACGTGTATCGATCCCGGTGTACCAAGTAATTATTAGCCAGGCGATTTCGGTGTGCCCCACTGGATATCGTCAATCTACATTACACATGTTGTTCTCCGGATATGATATGTTCAAGAAAATGAAGCTTGCACTAAGGCTACAAACATGGCAGAACACCATTTGAACTCACTAACCATACCGGCACATAACAAGACAAGTTTGTAGTCTTCATTGTTCGCTTGTGTATGGATTACTCTTGCTATTATTGGTTGCTTTTATGTTTTTGTTGCCAGTTTACCTTTTTTAGATGTTTTATAACTTTTCATTATATAGGTTGCTAACTACGGCCTTGGTGGATTTTACAATTATCACGTGGACGATGATGTAGTAAGTCGCTATTGTAACAATTTTAGTTATGAATTTTGTTCAGCTGGTTGCTTCAAATAATACATTTTCTTTGAACACTAACATCTAGATAGTCATAAAAGATGCTATGGTGTGACAGTGGTATACCATATAGTATACTACGGAAGCCCCGTAGTTCAGCTATGGTGTGGTAACCGCTCTAGTTTTATCCCTGTCACAAATCATGAAATAACCGAATTAATAGATGGGTTCAATGTTTTGTAAGCGCCTTGATGAAAGAGAAAATGTCCAAAAACATGTGACAGTGGTATATCACTATATACTACCGAAGCCCCATGGTTCAGCTATGTGTGGTAACTTCTCTTTTATCCGTGTCACAAATCAAAAAAATAATCGAATAGATGTATTCTTTTAGAATTTTCTTTATTTTCACGTTAACAGACAGGAATAGAACCGGATAAGCGACTTGCAACTGTCTTATTTTATGTAAGTAAATAAAAATATATCCCTGAATTTACTGAACCATGTAAGATTAAATAGAAATACTGCCAAATACAATGATTTACACCAACATGTGGTATACTGCCGGCAACTGTTGATCCCAAAGTGCTGGATGTAGAAGTGCAAAGTCATGGGTTATGCGACCAAAAATGTTTTACGGGCAGGCGGACTATACAGAAGTAGGGTCGGGCTTTCGATTGTAACCCTGTAGCCAGTTCAATTGCTTTCCTGTCACAGCAGTGTACGCCAACATTCAAGTGTTTCTAAAATGCCTTCAGAATAAGATTAATTGTAATGCTAATTCATTGCATATGCTAAGGAAGCCTGGTTACCATTTTGAAATAGCCGAGAGGATTTTCAATGAAATATATTGTGTGTAAAAAATGAAACATCATACGTATGAAAGAATATATGAATATTAACTGTACATCATAATAATAAAGATTACTGTTTCGTTTTTATGGTAATCTTTTATTGAATACCACATGTATGAAAGAATATTAACTGAACATCGCATAATAACGATTCGTGATAACCAATCGTGGTATGTATATACGCCAAAATATATATTTTAAATATTTGGGAAAATGAAGACTGAAAAAATGGTGAAAAACCTATGGAAAAATTACATTAGACCGGGCCAAAGATTGCTACCATAGATTGCTATGGTAATCTAATCTTTTATTGAGTATCATGGCTTGGACACCATCTGGACCAATGCTTTTTTGATATCAAGGTTCAACAACTGTTTCTTCACCTTTTTTGTCAGAACACACCATTTGCATATTTTGAAGTTCTTCTCAGAGGAGTATTTGGGATAGGCTTGTAGTTTCCTGCATGTGGGATGTTCGATTTTTCACTGATGAAACTTGTGAAGTAGTCCTCCTTATTCGTGAATGAGATGAATGTTGAGCTGTCCGATTTTAGGACTGGACTATTTTACTTGTCGCCCTTACCCATCAGACGACGAGCTGTCCGCCACCAGGAGTTGCAGCATGTCTGAAGTTCGATTGTCATCTTTTCTCTTACTCTGGTTTTGTACTGGGATGTGTACGCATTTTTGGTAATTGGAATTGAGACGAACTTCAGGAGTCTGGAGAGATTTCCTCTGTATCGAGTCCCTATTATTTTTTTCTTCAGATCCTTGTCACATCCTGGAATGAATTAGTACATGGCATCAAATCTTTGTCAAATTGTTGTACAGCCATACATGACTTGGTGGAGGTGGCTCAGATAGCGGCATAGCTTCCAGGTAGATGTTCCATCATTGTGGTCGATGGCAACGGAAGAGAATAGGTTTGATATCATACGGTCCAAGCAGTTGTATTATGTGCAGCAGAAGTCAAAAGATGTTCTGCCTTATTTCATCAGTGGGAGATATGCTGGCCAGCCATTCACGGTGATGACAGTTGAAGTCCTCGATTAATATACAGATGTAAGCTTTGGTATCGGAGGTGAGTTAGTTATGGCTTCTGTTATACCGATACTCTTGATGCAATAATCGGCACTGCACCGATCAGGAACCCTTCAACTATGGATGTCGCTAGATATACTGTCTACGGTGTTACAGTAGCTGGTTTGTTTTGAGCTTCATCAGTAATGCGCCGATCTAGCAACACTACCACTCTCATCTCCAGAGTTCAGTGTTCAGAGTGTAGTAGCTGATACATGACTTAGTGAAGATGTTCTTTCATCGCGGTTGATAGTGTTGTATTCAAATGAATAATTATTTGTACTTTAAATCCTGTTATATTTACGTTACAGCTATCAGAAGTTGAAGCAGGTGGCCGTACAGTGTTCCCAAAGCTTGGAATTTCTATCCCACCCATAAAGGTATGACACATTTCAAACAATGTTTTCAAAGCGTTTTAAAAACATTCTTTTATTACAGTCTGTAAAACTTTAAAGACCAAAATGTAGACTTTTTTGCGTACGTTTTCCCGCTGCCACGGTTATTTGATGTGATCATTTATTAATGATTCTAACAAAACATTACATAATTTTCAATTCTAGACCTTTTCAATACCAACAGCTATCACACTAATATACACATATATTGTTTCGATATTTTCAACTTAGATGTTATTTTTGTCTACCCCTTGTTAATATGCAGACAAGATTTAAAATGAATAGCGCCATCAGTATTTAACTTTGCTTAAAAATGAATACAGTTCTACATGACATCAAACAACAGTGCTGTATCAGACTTCGCGTTTCCCGTAGTCCGCAACGATTTTCAGTCCGGCTATATTGCGTGCAGCGCTTATGAATAGTGAAGGGACATGATTTCAATTCCGTGTTCCGTGCTGATTCCTCTACAGGGTAGTGCTGCAGTTTGGTATAACTACTTGAAAAACGGCGATCCTAATTTTGACATGTTACATGCAGGATGTCCTGTGCTACTCGGAGAAAAATGGGGTGAGTAAAGAAAAATTCAAACAGTGGGGCCGTTTTCTCACATCTAGCCTCATTAATCTGAAAACATAAATATTTTACAAAATATACTGTGGTGTGCACTTAAGGGATCTGATATGGGCAAACGTAAGGTACGAGTAACTGGAGAGGGGAAGCGACGAGTTACCCCAAATCACTGCAGCAGGAAATGACTGGGTTGTAAGGTAAAGATGTGACTTTCACATATGTAAAATACTAAATGATGATTGAAAACACATTTAAATGATGAGCACATTCATTGGAACCCGCCTTTTATTGGACACCGTGTATAACCTCGTGGAGGCCTGTAGTATCTTCATCAGTCGATTATTTACTTTCAAAACTTACCGGTTATAGCTGCCGACTGATTATTATAATTATTCTCATACCTTTTTGCATTCATTTTATCTGTACAGCTTCTAACCTTTGGATATTCGAGTATGGCCAGGAATTCCGACGAAGATGTGGCTTGACCCGAGATGACATATATTAACGGATGCCTTCAAGTCAATCGGGACTTATTAGGGGCTGTGTAATGATTAAATATGTACCCCCGGGTGATGAATACTCATAATGGTCTGCCAAAAATCCCTCTTTTGACATGGCAATAAATCTTTGCCCCTTTCCACATGCCAAAAATCTTCCCACCCCGGCACATGCCAGATTTTGGGAGAACCCCAATTTAAAACCTGAAATTGTCATGTTATGCGAAAATGTTGCATAATGTAAACGTTTCCTAACATGTTTCTAGCCTACACCTTTTTAGGGCCTTAATATCGAACCGGTACGGCCCAAATGTCTGTACCAAAAGTGCTTGTCCCCCTTTTTGGCCTGCTGCTTCCCCTTTCTATTATACCAAAATCCTTTGCCCACCCCTTATAATTCACCAATCCGAGGGTAAACAATTTATTTTACCAGCTCTCATACCTTGTGTATAGTTCAACCCTTGGTTCAACCCCTCAGCAGATGGTGATGGTATCCAAGACACTATATAATGATAAATAGTGTTTCACCACCCTACAGCCAGTGAGAGGCCTATTTGCAACGGGTAGTGAAACACGATTACGATTTTTTTAAATAGACAGGCCTAGTATTATTGGAACATCTTTGTCGCTGCCTGTCCCTTTTCACAGCAATTTTATTTCAGGAAGTTATAGGGGAGTCAAATAATCATTAATTCTGGAAGTGACAATAGCTCATTAACAAGTGTCTAATTGTTACTCCGAAAGTACATAGCTCAAGTGAAATATAGTGCTGTGCAACACCCTGGCTGCGTGGTAGAATTCTATTTTTAAATAGAATTTAAAAATAATAGCTATAATATTGAATTGTAACGGATATATGTAAATTTTCAATAAACGAAAAATGTTTGCTTTCTGAAAACGACTGGAATTTCAGTTACCAATGTTACTGATAAAAAGCTTGAAAATGCAATAAAATGTATAGAAAATCACGAAATTGTCCCAAATGAGCCTCAAATTTAGGATTTTTCAATTGTGAACCTTAATACAGGGTGATATAAAATGATCTGCATGGTATTCGATGCTTCATTGGTGCTGACTCGCGTGATGCTCGACTGTAGTCAGCTCCTCAGCCCACTTGATAATGCCATCGCTGGTCTCCAGAACTTACACAGCTTTCAGAACTGCCCAGTCAGCGCTCACTTCATCCCACACATCGCCTGTCCACACTTTGTATATTACTCGTACACCTTGCTGGGTGGATTCTTCAGTGCCAAGCTTCGTAGTCGTCAACCTACATGATTAGCCTGTCAAGTTGAAGCCATTTGGACAGCAGCCTCCACCAAGAACTTCAGCCCTTTTCTCATCCAGTCTCATTATCATGTGTTCAAGCCTACGGGAAGCTTTGCCGTGGAAAATTCTCCACAAGCTCGTGGGTTTTAACCTTTCTGCCTACCGTCAGCCACTATCAAGCATCTGTACGCCACCTTTGCTCGGTCTGCCAACAACCTTTAGAATATGCCTCGACTATGGAACACTACTTTTTGGAAAACAACTGATTGTTTTCCTAGGCCTTGTAGTTATAACAAGGAGAACAACACTTATGATATTCAATAATGACCACCACGTCGTTTCTTGTTCACTGCGAATTCTTGAGAGTTGTGTCCCGGTGAGGAGTCTTGTGACAGAGCAGAGAATTGACGAATTATGGAATATTACACAATTTCAAATGACAGCTTTGTGTATATTGCTGACTTCCCTGCATAAAATGAAAATGAAATCAAAAGGGATGAAATCAAAACTCGACCGCCGGTTGACAGGCGGTTGAAGCGCGTTCCATTGTTTGGATCAATAGAAACCGGATCCAACCTGACGGAACCGGCGGTCGACCGCCGATCGAGTTTTGAGTTCATCCCTAAGTACTAACTTCATTTCTTTGATCGTATATTATTATGATATTAGAACTGTTTAATATTGCAATTGATTTGCATGGGGGAATTGGTCTACATGTACTTGAGAGAAGGTAGTGGCTACATGGGATACGGAGATATTGTAAAATTATTGTATGGTTTTGTGTGTATTTTTTATGCCCCGAATACGACCAATTGTTTCAACGTAGTTTATTTTATTATTTCTGTTGCTTTATTTGTCTCCTTTGGTGCCAAAATAATTGTACAAATTTTCTCTATCATGTCTATTCAAATAAACCTTCATGTTTGCGGTCGGTTGCTAATTACTAGAGTTATAAACTCTCAAAATGGTAACGGGAGTTTTGGGACACCCTGTATAATCTTATGACATGATTATACGTACGCTACCACATCATGCATACCACTTAAAGCCGCCGTGTGATTTCGTCGAACCTTGTTTAATAAAGCTTACTTACAAACGATCTCGCTAATTATACAGGGTGTCCCAAAACTCCCGTTACCATTTTGAGAGTTTATAACTCTAGTAATTAGCAACCGAGCACGGTGGCCTAGCGGAACGGGCACTGACTCATAATCGTAAGGTTGCGGGTTCGAGCCCCGGCGACGCCATCGTGTTGTGCCCTTGAGTAAGGCACTTTATTTCGATTACTCCTCTCCACCCAGGTGTTTAAATGGGTACCGGCATTCTTAAATGCTGGGAAGGTAACAGACTCCTGTAGAGGAGGTGTAGCGATCATATAGCAACATTACATGGAGGAGTCTGGCCCAATCGCCAATGAAAGAGAGATGGGCACTCCGATCACTGTTTATGCAGGATCGTCTCCTTTACCCTTTACCTTATCTCGCTAACTGATCACTAAAACGTTAAAAATCTGCTATTAGTGTTCAGCATGTTCAGCTCCCAATTCGTGCCTGCTATTTGAACGATCCAAACGGGACGAGTTAAAGTTATTCAATTACCTCTGACGCAATTGTTGATTTTGTATCAACCCAGCGGTAGGCATACCAGCAACCCAACATTTTGGGGAAAAAATCCTGGCCAGTTTACATGGTTTAGTTTAACGGTTGGGTCATGATTTTATTAATCGAGATCGTAGTTTCATTGCAGTTGAAGTAGATATAAGACCCGGATACCATTAAATTTCAAGCGTTTCACCCTCTTGTGACTAGATCAGATGTTGGTCTTTGTTCCAGCCACCTTGTGCTCCTTCTTGACAAAGGAGCACATCCGCTATGAAGAGGAAAATTTTTCATTTTTGAAACGCTACCAATTCTCATTCAAATGCGTATGGAATTACAAAGCAGACACTTAACAATTACAACCTAACGCCTCGTGGATTCGTATCCACGAATCAACAGTTTCTCGCGTGTTTTCCTTAACCTAGTTTATTTGAAACGTTTATTTGACTAAGTCAAAATCAAAAGCACGCTGTATTGAAGTAGACATAAGACCCGGATACCACTAAATTGCAAGCGTTTCGCCCTCTTGAGACCAGATCAGATTTTGGTCTTTGTTCCAGCCGTGACGAAGGAGCACAATCCAGCTTGGAACCGAGACTAGCAATATGTACACACATTTTGATGCCGTATAAACGCATGCTCCACGCAGCACGTATGGAGCATCGCAATCTCTCTAATATATCCAGACCGACGGCGACGACCCTACTTGGCAACTCAATCCACCCATAGAACAAGCAAGAACTAGGCTATAATTCTATCATCCCTGAACATTTTCATCAGGTATGATAAAAGCACTTGAAATTAACTTTCATGACTGGAGCTAACCCCCCTCTTGAAAGCTATCGTCGCTACCTTAACGATCACATTGAATGCCGGACAGCTGTTGGATGAAAACAGCGTCGCAGCTGTAATAATAATAATAATAATAATAATAATAACAATAGCAATGAAGCAGCCAAGTCAGTGCATAAAAAGAAAAGTAGAAAATTTTGGCCACCTTTCCCAGCTGTCATACATTTCAAAACAGTGAACACAACAATGTCTTCCCAGCATTCATAGCTGAAAATGATTTCTAAATTTCAAACCCATGTATAAAGTAAAACTGAGATCTTCCAAGGTCAAAGGTCATCAAACAGAGGTCATTTAGGGTCAAAAGTCATATATAGGTCATTGGGGGTCAAACACCATAGCTATCATGCTGCCAGGGCTCTATAGGTTGCTCTCACAGCTACCTCTCACATCTACGGGTGAACTAGTAATAATAATAATAATAATAATAATAATAATAATAATAATAATAATAATAATAATAATAATAATAATAATGATAATAATAATAATAATAATAATAATAATAATAATAATAATAATAATAATAATTCAAGTATTATTAGGGTCAGTCCATGCCAAAACAGACTGAGTGTACACCCACCCTCTTGGATTTTGCTCTCCTTTGGCTTTCACGGACCCCTAGGTGGGGTCACAAGAAAAAAAATCTAATTCCATTTTGTTTGCTAATGGCGGGCCGGGCGGATCAAAATCGGCACTTTGTACTGTTCAATCAAATTATTTTTGATTTTGAAGGACCCGTGATAATGTCACAGTGCACTTATAGGTCCTAATTACGTTCAGAATGGATTAACCATGTGCCAATGTCTATGAGCCGGGCTATGAGCAATTCAAAAAAAGAAAAATTTCTAGACCCCCTACAGAATTGTAGGCCCCCTAGCGTAGTTCAGCCACAAATGGTTTTTTTTATTTATTGCAAAAACTATTTGAAATTATCGCCAAGTTACTCTTAAATCAATTTAAGAGAGCATTGTTTTGGTCAAAATGGCCTGTAAGACCAACGGTTTGCATGCATATTCATTGTGGCTGGATGTGTCATCATTTTGACCCCCTTGAAAAGCCATACAGATGATTCCAAATTAGTTTTTTTCTCATTATTTGACTCAAGAGCGATTTAAAATGTCAGAATAAATAAGGAAATTGCAATAAAATTGTAAAACTGAGAAACAAGAGCAAACTGATATGGGTACTTCGTACCATAACCTATACTTTGCATGTGCATTCATGCCAGGAAGTGCGACCCCCTTAAAATCCATACAGAGGATTAGAAAGTAGTTTTTTCTTATTATTTGACTCAATAGCAACTTGAAATATCAAGATAAATAAGACACTTTGCTATAAAATGATCAAAAAAAAAAAAAAAAAGTCATACTAAAATAGGCATTTTGTACCCGTATCCTGTAGGCAAAAATGACTATTTTTGAAAGCGTCAACTTAATGCTAAAACACAAAAAATACAAAACAAATCTTATGTTACTAGTAACATTAGACTACATTCTTTTAGATACAAAAGACTAGAAATTCATATCTGATATACACCTAAAGTTATTATGGGTCAAAATTTCTCCATTTTAAGCGCCATTTGCGGCCGAACCACTTTAGGGGGGGCTAAAATTCTGTAGGGGGTCTAGAAATTTCTCTTCTTTTGTATTGCTCATAGACATTAGACTTCTCCGTAGTCCACTTGCCCATTTTGTATACTCTGGCTATTACATAAAGCATAAAACTCTGATTTATATTGATTTGTGTGCAACTGATAGATTTGCACATCTGTATCTGATCTTTTCAGCCACCGCACTCCCTCTGTTTGTTAGCTTCCCAAGTGGGTTCGCTATCAATAAACTGGTAGATTCCAAAATCAGAATTGTTCAGTATTAAAGTGAGCCATTATAATTATGCAAGATAATGTTGCATTCAATTACTTTTATTGTCACTAATCATCTGATATTTTTAACTCTTTTTGACCATTTTACTATTGAATACTTTAATTTTAATAAACATCAGTATAATTTTGAGTTCAACGAAATGGGTTCATCATGACTAATAATAACATATTTTTAATAAAATTCGACTATGGCATAGTCTACATAGACATTGGCACTTGGTTAATCCATTCTGAATATAATTAGGACCTATAAGTGCACTGTGACGTTATCATGTGTCCTTCAAAATCAAAATAATTTGATTGAACAGTACGAAGTGTCGATTTTGACCCCCCACTCCGAAATCCCAACGAAATTCAGAAATCTATCTTTTTTGGCATTAGGCATTTCAGACACAGCCAGTGAGTGACAACATTCACCAAGATGGTCACAACTGATTAAATTAAGAAGAAAATACCCATCAAAGGGAGCACTTTGTCATTTGGACCCCTTAAATACCCAATTTTGTTCAAGGTCACCAAACTTTGATGGCCCGCCATTAGCAAACGAAATGGAATTGAAAGATACCCCTGAGCCAAAGGAGAGCAAAATCTAAGTGGGTGGGTGTACACCCAATCATGTTCATTACAAATTCGGAACATTTCTTTTTCCTCATACTATTTTTCCACGATCTTCTCAAAACATACACACACACGTTTTCATTGAATCAATATCTTGATATTAAAATAAGATTTTTTTACTTACCGAGTTTGACGGTTCAGATATATTTGGTCCCCTAAAACACAACGATACGGACTGAAAAGCAAACCATGAAACTACGATCTCGATTTTTAAAATCACGACCCAACTGTTAAACTAAACCATGTAAACTGGCCAGGAATTTTTTTTTTCAAAATGTTAGGTTGCTGGTTGATACAAAATGAACAATTGCTTCAGAGGTAATCCCGTTTGGATCTTTCAAATGGCAGGCATGAATTGAGAGCTGAAGGTGCTGAACACTAATAGCAGCAAGATTTATAACGTTTTAGTGATCAGTTAACGAGATAACAACGTCGTTTGTAAGTACGCTTTATATTAAACAAGGTACGGCGAAATCACACGGCGGCTTTAAGTGGTATGCATGATGTGGTAGCGTACGTATAATCACGTCATAAGATTACACAGGTTGTCCCAAAACTCCCGTTACCATTTTGAGAATTTATAACTTATTTACACATATTTGGCAACCGACCGCAAACAAGAAGGTTTATTTGAATAGAGAAAATTTGTATATTTATTTTGGCACCAAAGGAGACAAATGAAGCAACAGAAATAATAAATTAACTACGACTACGTTGAAACAATTGGTCGTATTCGGGGCATTAAAAATACACACAAAACTATACAATAATTTTACAATATAATCTCCAGATCCCATGTAGCCACTACCTTCTCTCAACATCTAGACCAATTCTCCATGCAAATCAATTATTAAACAGTTCTAATATTATAATAAAATACTACCAAAGAAATGATATTAGTACTTAGGATGAAATCAAAACTCGATCGGCGGTCGACCGCCGGTTCCGTCAGGTTGGATCCGGTTTCTAATGATCCAAAAAATGGAACGCGCTTCAACCGCCTGTCAACCGGCGGTCGAGTTTTGATTTCATCCCTTTTGATTTCATTTTCATTTTATGCAGGGAAGTCGGCAATATGCACAAAGCTATCATTTGAATTTGTAATATTTCATTCTTCAATTCTCTGCTCTGTCACAAGACTCCTCACCAGGACACAACTCTCAAGAATTCGCAGTGGACAAGCAACGACGTGGTGGTCATTATTGAATAGAAGGAAGTGTTGTTCTCCTATAAATTATAACTGTACGACCAAGGAAAACAATCAGTTGTTTTCCAAAGAATAGTGTTCCATAGTCGAGGCATATTCTAAAGGTTGTTGGCAGACCCAGCAAGGTAGCGTACAGATGCTTGAAAGTGTCTGATGGTAGGCAGAAAGGTTAAAACCCGCGAGCTTGTTGAGAATTTTCAACGGCCAAACTTCCCGTAGGCTTGAACACACGGTTTGCTGCTTATGAGAATACATGCATGATGATAACACTGGATGAGAAAAGACTGAAGTGCTTGGTGGAGGCTGCTATTCAAAGGGCTTCAACTTCACAGCAGGGTAGCCATGTAGGTTGACGACCACGAAGCTTGGCACTGAAGAAGCCAGCAAGGTGTGCGAGTAATATGCAAAGTTGATCCAATGCTGTGTTTCTTGACCGAACCATCTGTAACAAACCACAGCCGATCATCTGGGCGTGGAATTGCGATGTGTGGGATGCAGTGAGCGCTGTCTGGGCAGTTGTGAAAAATGTGTGAATTCATCTGCCCATGGTATCTTGTCCTGTGACTGGAGACGAGCGATAGCATTATCAAGTGGGCTGAGGAGATAGCTGACTACTGTCGGGCATCACGCGAGTCCGCACCAATGAAGCATCGAAAGATGATCGAAGACCATGTACATTACTTGGAGTGGAACAATGTCGCAACTTTGTGGGGACTAGCCCGAAGAGTATCAATGACCAGATCCATCCCTGGATCATCGTAGGCCTACTGTTGGGACAAATGATAGACAGACAGACAGACAGACACCCAGACAGACAGACAGACAGACAGACAGACAGACAGAGGCTGCATTTATACAGGGCATGGAGTACAAATCGCCAGTTATAATCAAAATTGGGAATCACAGTACTTTAAATGCACCAATGAAGGATCGAAGACCACGTACATTACTTGAAGTGGAACAAGTGCACAGGGTCGCAACTTTGTGGGGACTAAACCCGAAGAGTATCACTGACCAGATCCATCTCAGGATCATCGTTCTGTTGGGACAAATGATAGACAGACAGACAGAGGCTGCATTTGTATATGGCATGGAGTACCAATCGCCAGTTATAATCAAAATATGTTGGTTAAATTTAATGATAAATTATACGATGGTAAATAAGCTGTCTTCATTGAATTGAACATTGAAATCACTTCCATGTATCACATGGAATGATTTATGAACTTCAATATGCAGATATTACATGAAAAGAAGTTGTGATTTTATCATGCATACGTGTGCAACTTAGCTTTCTTGTTGTTTTTTCTAATGATTGTGTTTTGTAAACTAAAAAATGCACATTATTAGACGGTTCACATCGCATAAACAAGATATTAATCTCTCTTATCCTACATTATATCCTTCATTAATATATTCTCGTTCATTAATTGGTTAAACGAGTATCATGTGACCAAAATAGTTTTGCTATTTTGCAAAGCAATCAAAAAGCCGATCGATGAGGGAACGGGGTACTATTCAAAGTACTATCTCCCCGGGAAATAGTTTTACTATCTCCCTCTGAGCGCGTATGACCGCATAGCCGCGTCGAAGTTCCTAGTGGTCAGTGCCACTCGCCACATACGCGGGATATCAGTACCGGTTCCGGGGTATTAATGTGTAGCAAGTCATGTTGTCCTGCGAAGCACACAAGCAGCACAGAAATGCAGCTAAAATACGGCGGTTTCATGGCATAAATCTGAGTTACATCAGGATCAGTATCTTAATTTTGATGGTAAAATAACAGAGAACATGGTTACTCGTTTCACTGCGGTATTGTAGAGATTTACAACTTTCACGGTAAGCTTTAGCCATTCAACTGTATGCGTGCATTCAATCCAAACAAAGCAAGGCCAGCCTAGCTTTGACTAGGCCTAGCCTACATTTATTTTAACCAATCAATGAACAAAGAATATATTAATGAAGGATATAAAACAAATATTTACTGCTCTAAATTCGGGATCTCGGGAAAATAGTAGGCTCACGGTCTCCAGTTCACCTCGGGGACAATAGATTCCACCAGATCCCTCATGAGCAGTAAATATTTGTATAATATTGAATGATTTCAAATTAATATTAAGTATTTTAAAGATTTTTTGTGAAATTGATTACAGATCATTTTATATCACCCTGTATTAAGATTTACAATTAAAAAATCCTAAATTTGAGGCTCATTTGGGACAATTCCGTGATTTTTTTATATATTTCATTGCATTTCCAAGCTTTTTTACCAGTAATATTGGTAACTAAAATTTCAGTCGTTTTCAGAAAGCAAACATTTATTTTATTGAAAATTTACATCTATCCGTTACAATCCAATATTATTAGCTATTATTTAAATAGAATTCTACCACGCAGCCAGGGTGTTGCACAACACTATATTTCACTTGAGCTATGTACTTTCGGACGCTTCTAAAAATAAAGTTACGTATACGGTGCTTAAAGGGGGACTCCGGCAATCATAACATTATGCCTTATGTGATGTGCCCTGAGTAATTTAATTTGATGATTTATCTTTGTTTACAAAGTTACATGAGTGATGACAAATAGATAAAGAGTGATTATATTTGATTAGTATATATATGTGCATTTGTTGTCATTATATTGTACCAAACAAAACTTGCTTTCAATTAAAGACTTAGATTTTGTTAGTTTAAACAAACAGTGTATTTGTGTTGTGCATTCGTGTGAGTTCGGGTAAAAGGTGATTTTGGCCTTGAGTCAAGTACGACTCGTAACACTTATATGTTGGAAAAATAATTATCAAGCACGAATCACATTGTTTTATTTACAACAAACTCATATTGACCGTAAAAACGAATAAAAACAGTCGGCTCTCAACACGCGATATTCAAAATTCCCGCGCCGAAACTGTCTAAGTGCAATGACGTAATGGTTATTTGTGTTCAATTGTCGTCAGCCTTCATTGTATTACTGGGACGTCATTGCACTCAGCGCCCGGAAATTGTGAATATCGCATGTTGAGAAACAGATGTTTTTATTCGTTTTTATGGTCACTATGAGTTTGTTTTAAATAAAACCATGTGATTCGTGCTTGATAATTATTTTTCTAACATATAAGGAATAATGTTGTGATTGCCGGAGACTTCCTTTAAACTTCAAAGTTTATACAATAAATTGAACAATTGAACAATTACTTTATATTGCTTTGTAGTATTATACGAAGTCGTTAGCATTTCTATTTTCTGGTTTTAGTTTGCATTTACGCTTTACCATTATAACATTAAAACTGGACAGATGTACAAGTTTCACGTTGTTTTTATTGATTTTATCAATTTCCGGGTAAATTAAGTATAACGTATTTTGTATGATAACAATGAGCAACGTAAAATAAATGTCGTCAAGATTTAGATTAAATATCAATTCTATCGATTTATCCCAAAATGCTATAATCGGAGCCAGAGATGAATATAATTAGTTTGCGTCTGACGTCACATGTGAACCAAACTCAGAAATGATTTGTTATGTGTAATAGTCCTATAATAACAATTACCACATGAGTAAAATAAATGAGGAAGTGAAATTTGGGTGCTAGTATAAATTGTGACATTAGACTTTGCAATTTGCAAAAACCATTTAGATTTAAAGAAGTTTTTGTTATACCGGTTACGTAGAGCTCATCAGGGGATTGAACTCTCACCCCGTTACCTAGGTAACAAAACATTTAAGATGGCAAACTTGTCTTTATTTTGAAATGGTTTTTAAAGAGGAATAATTTGCGACATCTTTGGTCTAAATCGGAGCATTTTTAGGATGTTGATCCTTGTGGCGGTCAAAATTTGACCTTTGATCTTTTGGCTTATAACTCAAGAACCATACGTCACAGGTAGGTCAAATCATACTTTTTCTAAATCCTTATGACCAGAGGAATACTTTGGCGGGGTAATCCTTAAAACAAGATTCGAGCAATCCGTAGAGGATTGATTTAGTTGGCTACCCAGAAATTATTGCCCATGACCCATAGAAACACATATATTATAAAAATATATACTGGCAAAAGAGATTCTGGTTAAAACTATGGGCCCGAGGTGAGATCAATAGTACTAATTCTTGAGGGGCGCAGCCCCGAAGGAAAATAGTATTAATTGATCTCAACGAGGGCCCATAGTTTTAACCAGAACTTCGAATAAAGGCAGTATATATTTGTTTTATATACTTCATTAATATGTTCTTTGTTCATTGATTGATTAAAAGAAAATTATTTGACGTTTTGACTCTCCAGCTTCTATCCTGCGTGAACAGCACGACCAATTTAAGCACAACCTATATTTTGCCCTTCAAAAAAATCGAATAGGCTAAAATCGGGCTAACCAATTACAGCAGCGCGCAATCACGCTATGGCAGTTTCGCGTGAACTGTCCCGTCGCATCGAATGCGCGCACGCGGGAGGCATGGTCAAAGGTACTATTTACGGCTTGGAGGTACTATTTACGGCTCATCCGGGACATTGAAAATACTATTTACGGCTTAGAGGTACTATTTACGGATAGGAGTACTGATGGTAGAACTATTTTTGGTCATGTGATCCACTTTTAACCAATCAATGAACAAGAATATATTAATGAAGTATATAATGGCCAACTTTTTCTAACTCACGCGTCACTTGCTTCCAAAATATGGGATTTGGCTCCCCAAGTATAGTTTCTTTTTAAATTCAGTCTCTGACTGTATCAAAAAACCCTTCTCCCCGCGAAGACCAAACTGCTTCGAATCATTGTATATTTTAAACTTTTCCTCAAGTTAAGCTTCATCTTAACTGTGACTTAAACCTAGCGCTACATGTGTGTGGTATTTAAAACATATTCTGAAGGGGGAAAACAACACCAATGACATACATTTGTCTTTCGTGGACTTTATTACATTTATCTATCTTTCATCACAATTTTTTCTATAATATTTTAATAGTTCAATAAAATATAAATATATCACATCTATACCAACCATAATAGAAATATCGTACATACATAATGATACATGCATTTTAAACTGCTTTTGCTGTTATAGTTTTACATAGACTTTCTCATATTAACCCGCAGATTGAGGAGTTTTCTATATTTATATTTGTTACAAATACACTTTATAACAGGTTTATTCAATGCGCTGGTTTTCCTCATGCAGTTAGACTGAAGAATTTTTAAATTCACACTAGATGACTCAATCTGACTTTGAACTTCACATGCTTCAAGACATTGCTATAGTTTGAAACACTGAACTTAGAAGTCGCATAATGACGTTTTGAATTTCCTGTCAAAAACAATTGTAATTTTCTACATGATTTTTGTTTTTTGCATTGCTTTTGTTGGACACTTTTTGCACCTCAAGTAAATTAATCTAAAAGAAACATACAACATGTTTTTGAATGTGTAAAACCTAAATCAGGAGGTTTAAGCATTATAAGTTAAGTTATTAATGTTTCTCTTTAATTAATTTACTTCAAGTGAAAAAGCTGTTAAACACAAATTGATGCATCAAAAGCATAAAAAGCCTATGTAGAAAAGTGCAAAAGGTAGCCAAAAAACCCGCTCACCTGGTGCATACCAATCAGTCTGTGTTTCAAACTTTAAAACAAGTAGTTTTTGGATTATGCCAATGTTTCTTCATCATCATCATCTTCCGATACTGTGCAGAAACCTCCGCTGGAGTATACTCGCACATTAGTTGTGGTGCATTCAAGTAAGTGCAGACAAAGAGTGCTGATCCTATATACAAGGTGAATGTGCAGCTTAAAAAGGTGACTGGAAAGTGGACTGGTTAGGTGAAGGAGACGCCACACACTCTGGACTTGAAGACGTCTAGGGTTGGCGACTCAACAACTTCCTGGGGCAAGGCATTCCACTGACGGATAGTGTCGGGGAAGAAAGAGCCTTGCAGTAAAGCTGTGCGGGAGAATGGAACATGGAATCTCTGAGAGTTGCCCCTGGTGGTGGTGTTTGAGGGTATCAGCTGGCTGTCAGGAATGTCAATGAGATGGTTGACGATTCGGTACATCATGGTGGCTTTGGAGATTGCTCTTCGTTGTTGTAGAGATTCCCATCCGAGGTCATTCAGCATGGATGTAACACTGCTTTCTCGGGAGTAGTCGTTCATGATGTACCTGGCAGCGCTGCGTTGCACAGACTCAACCTTGGTGATATTTCTCTTGGTGGTAGGATTCCATACGCAGCTGGCATACTCAACAACTGGTCTGACAAATGTATTGTAGCAACGGGTCTTGACGTCACGGGGACAGCAGCTCAAGTTGCGTCGTAGGAAACCAAGGGATTTCATGCCTTTCTTGCTGGTGCAGTCTGCTTGTCTGTTCCAGGATAAGTTGTCAGTGAATTCAACACCCAGATTGGCGGATGGGACTGCCTCCAGAGGATGGTCATGGATAAAATACGTGGAATTCACTGGCTTGCGGCGTTTGGTGATGCGAAGAAGTTGGCATTTCTCGGGGTGGAACTCCATCAGCCATTTCCTTTCCCATTCTTGCAAGGCGTCAAGATCGTTTTGGAGCTGGGTTGCATCGTCGGTGTTGTTAATAACACGGTAAATAACGCTGTCGTCAGCAAACAGTCTCACATGGGAGTCAACAGAGATACAGTCTGGGAGGTCGTTAATATACGCCAAGAAGAGTAGTGGGCCCAGGACTGTTCCTTGGGGCACTCCCGATGACACAGGTGTTTGGTCTGAAGATTCTCCATCCAAAACCACCTTCTGGACTCTGCCCTGGAGAAAGTTGCTGATCCAGATGAGCAGGCTCCCATAGAACTTGAGTTTATGGAGGAGGCGATGGTGTGGCACTTTGTCAAAGGCCTTGGAGAAATCAAGAAGAATGAGATCGGTTTGGAGGCCTTTATCCATGTTGTGAGCAAGGTCGTCAACCGTGATGATGAGTTGAGACTCGCATGAGCGGGACTTCCTGAAACCATGCTGGTGGTCAGTCAAGATGTTGTGTGACTCGAAGTGGCGCATCACTGAGCTATGTACGACATGCTCGAGGAGCTTACAGCAGATGGAGGTGAGGGAAATAGGTCTATAATTGGCTGGTTTGTTCCGGTCACCCTTTTTGAAGACTGGTGCGACGATGGCCGACTTCCACACATCAGGGAGAATACCACTATCCAAAGAGGCCTGGTACAGAATGGTAAGCATGGGTCCGAGGCTATCAGCGAGTTCTTTTAAGAGACGGGCTGGGATGTTGTCTGGACCGGTGGCTTTATGAGGGTTGATCTTTTCAACAACTTGATGACACCATTAGTTGACACCTCAATGTGTTGGATTGGTGGAAATGGGCTAGGTCCAAGGTCTGGAATGCCTGAAGTATCTTCATTCTTGGTAAAGACAGAGCAAAACTGGTCGTTAAGGATGTTGGCCTTGTCTTTGCTACCTGTATATGTTGCACCCAACGGACCACGGAGAGGAGCAACACCATTGTTGTCGCATCGCTTGCTCGAGACATGACTCCAAAAACGCTTTGGGTTTGCATTGAGGTCTGGACAGATGATGTTGTTTATGTATATAGCTATTGTACGCCGCCTTGCAAGCTTTTTGCATTTTCTTCTTTATGTCACTGTATCTGGCCCAAAGGCGATGTTTGTGTTTACGGCGACAGGAGCGGGCTTTGTTATAGGCACGTTGTTTACGCCTGCTGAGCTGTTTGATTTTGCGAGTGACCCAGGGTTGGTTGAAGCGATTAGAAGTGAATTTTGAAGGAACAAGATCCAGTATTTGAGACAACTTGGTTTCTATGGTGTCCCACATGTCGCTTACAGAGGATGAAGTGTCATATTTTTCAACAAACTCCTCCATCATCTTGTTACCTTCATGATGAATTACATCCATGTCTGCCTTGTTCCATAAGTAAATCTTATGTGGTAACTTACATTTTGTGTTTATCATAACATCCTAAACCAATTTAGAGAGTCTTTTAGGCGGAGTTGTGCGCTTTAGGTTTACATTACATTACATTACATTACATTACATTACATTACATTACATTACATTACATTAAATAACATTACATTACATTACATTTTATCACATTATATTACATTATAACATTACAATACAATACAATACATAGTTTCAGCAAAAGGACACTTAATATATTTTCTCCATTTTTTGCAGAGAGTATCGATTTGTTTGTTTGTTTCACATTACATTACACTTCATTACATTACATTTCATCACATTACATAATAACATTACATTACAAGTTTACGCAAAAGGACACCAAATAATTTATTTTCTCCAATTTGTAGCAGAGAATACCGGTTTTTGTTTGTTTTTGTTTCAAATTCAGTGATCGTAAACCCTACATGCGTAACTTGATGAGCTTAACATTGCGTATCCGCATTTTGTGGCCCTCACGGACTTAGCGAGCGCGTAGCGCGAGGCGTTCAACCGAGCTGACGCAACCTCTCTGGATAATATATAAAAGCAACAGAGCCCGAAAGTAGTGCTAAGTCTTGCGTAGTCGTCAGAAATCATCTTCGTTATCACAGCCCGGGTATCTCAGGTGGATTTAATACATCACTGCCCCTCCCCCGAGAAGAAGGCACTACCAGTGATCATGGTAAATCAGTATCTAGAAAATCGTATGTGTGCTATGTGTAAAACTGATAGCCTCCCAGCAAACACAAAAACGTTTTAAAAACGTTTTAAATAAGTTATATTTTGGCTTTTGGTTTAGGTTAAAACGTTTTAATAACATTAAAATGTCGGGTTATATAAAGGTCATGATAACGTTTTAAAACGTTTTGTATGAAAACACAGTACAACAACATTTTTAAATGTTTTCAAAAAATGTTATTATAAACTATTTTTGCAAACATTTTTTCCCAAATATTGTGTCAATACTTAAATAACATTATGTTAAAATATTTGAAACCAGCAAACAAATAAATGTTCTTAAAATGTTTTTTTCAAAACCTTTTAATAACATTTAAATGTCGGGTTATATAAAGGTCATGAAAACGTTTTTAAAACGTTATTGAAAATATTGTGGGCAAACATTTTTCGCAAAAATATTTTTTCAACCACAAAATAACATTCTGTTTAGAATGTTTTGTATCAAGTTTTCAAAAATGTTTTTGGAATGTTATTAAAACGTTTTTATACCCTTTATATAACCCGACATTTAAATGTTTTCTGTAAAACATTTTTGTTTGATGAGCAGTAGATTATCAAAAAATGTTTTTTAAGGTTATGAAAACGTTTTATACTCTTAATATACCCTTTATATAACCCGACATTTAAACGCTTTCTGACAACCTTTTATAACCTTTTGCGAATGATGTCGAAAACGTTTTGTGTTTGCTGGGAAGAATAAACTTTAACATTTTAATAAATGTTGTAGTTTCTGTCTGCTCTCAATTCAACACGTAATTCACCTAGTCGGTAAATCCCATAATCCTTTGCGTTTGGACCCGCCACCGGTGCGCACACCGTTAGCAAACAGATGTTATTGCGCATTTCACCGGCGTGAAGTGCACAGTCGATGTTCGCATTGGTATGACGATATCAGTGGTCCAATCGCGCTTATGGGGTTAACCGAAAAGGTGATTTAAATGGTGTTTAGCAATTCATTTCTCAACCCCACAACTTTTGTCCTTTTTGTTAAGTTTTCATTTGAAAATTATACGTAATGAGATTTCTATAGTTTCATCCTTTACCTTTAAGGGAAGGGGTATGAACGTTTGGACAGTATTTATTGTGGGATATTAGAGCACATCAGACATATCGAATTGCATTCTGAATACGAAGAATGGCCTTCTGATATCAAATAATTTTGATTTTTTGAAATTCGCAATGTAATACACATTTTATGGTAAATCATTAAAAATTGATATTTTTGATGTTTAACAGTACTCGAATTAAACTTTATAAATCTGATGATTTCTACCTAAAGTGTATGTAGGTGGGATGAAAAGCCGACGATCAATTGAAAATTTTGACCTTTCGTATTGAAGATATGGATTTTTTGTCCAAAACACAAAAAAAAATTAGGTCTTTTGGGAAAAAAATCCATATCTTCAATATGAAAGGTCAAAATTTTCAATTGATCGTCGGCTTTTCCTCCCAGCTACATACACTAAAGACTATATCATTAAATTTATAAAATTTACTTCGAGGACTGTTATATCTCCAAAATGTGAAAAATATCAAATTTTAATAATTTGTCATAAAATTTGTATTATATCGCGAATTTCATCAAATGAAAATTATTTGATATCAGAAAGATATTCTTCGTATTCAAAATGCAATTCGATAGGTCTGATGTGCTCTCATGTCCCACAAAAAATGCTGTCGAAACGCTCAAAACGCTCATTCCAGTTCCCTTAAGGTTAGCCGAGAGTTTTTCATGCGCTTGATTTCAGAGGGGCGTAAGTTCATTATGTTCATAACAGAAACAGCCATGCAGAAAATGAACAAGCGTACTGGGACGTAGGCCTACTTACAATAGAATATTGATCCACGGTCAAGACATGAAACTTGGCTTAGCTCGTGCCCGGAGCTCGTGAGTCGGGGGCGGGCGGGGGGTTACATGAGGGGAGACATGCCGGGTCGGATGCCGGGGGATGGGTACAAGCCATTTTGGGCAATTTTCATAAGGATTTTATAAATTTTAAAATTGATTGGGGCACTTCGTCAAGCTTCGCCCTGGAAAATGTGTTGATTTTGAATTTATAGCCTTGATATCTTTGATGAAATAAATCAATGCTGCTATTCCCCTGATTACAATGTAATAGGGTACAACAATAACATCAACAACAATATCATAAAGCAATTATTTGCAAATCGAATTTGGGAAGAATATTCAAAAAGACAGACTTAGCAGGCCTACAAATTTCTGAATTATATAAAGTGAAAACAATCAATCACGATTCACTGCAGTCAGCGAATCAATCAAATAAAACTAAAAAGAAAGGAGCAAGAAAGAATAAAGAAATAGTGAGAAAGAAGAGAGAGAGAGAGAGAGAGAGAGAGAGAGAGAGAGAGAGAGAGAGAGAGAAAGAAAAAAGAACGAAAAAGAAAAAAGAAAGAAAGAAAGAAGAAAGAAAGAAATTAAAAAAAAAAAAAAAAGAAAAAGAGAAAGAAAAGAGGAAAGAAAGGAAGTAAAAATGAGAAAAGAGAGAAAAAGGAAAGAAAATTCAGCCACATGGGGACTCGAACCCACAAAAATTGTTCATAACAGATTCCCAGTCCAACGCTCTATCCACTGGACCATACATCAGCTTACGCAATTTCTTATTCTCGAAGCGGATATGTAACTATAATTTGATGTAATTACTTGATTACAATCGCGTCCGCACAATGGCTCTTAGAATAAACACGCATGTCGGCGCTGAAATTTTGAACGAACTGATGGAGGAAAAACCTCGTTTTTGCAATACTAGCTTCAATTTGGAGTGAAAATCAAATGGGATAGCAATTGGCAGAATGTTGAGAAATAATGTAGGTATTCAGATGTCTAAATTAACGCCCCGTTATCAAGATATCGATAATTTCACAGAACAGTTTTTTCTCAGACAAGATTCTCGAAAATGTTCCCCAAAAACGGGCTTTTTAAATTTGATCGGTACTGTATTTGGTTCTTCCCCATGGCAACATTATTTCTTTAATCGATTTGTAGTACAATACAAAAAAGGAGAAAACAATCACTCGGCGTGGTTTTATACGGAGCGAACATTTGAAAAAAACTGCATGGAACGTGTTTTTGATCTTGTGAACATGGTGCGTAAAAATGATTTAAACGAAGGATTTTCAAACGGATTCTAAAATTTTTATAAACACACAAAAATAATGTAAAGATACATCCATGCACCAACATTTGACTCACTGCGATATTTGATTGCTGAGAAAACGCGGTTTTAGAGAACAACTTTATACGTCTTTTATACGTTTTTTATACGTTTCTTCGTGTAACCTTAAGCTGATTTCAAATTTCATATATTTTAACTATTTTCTCGGGATCACTCCTTTAAAATACGATGCGCTAAGATTAATACTTTATACAACATGCATTGTTTACATACATTTTACTAAATCTAATATAACATGATACATATTACACAATATGCATAGTGGTGATTTTCATTTCTCGGCACCACTGTTTTCGTTCTTTTTGTCAGGTTTAGATTTCTATACATCCATGCTTTTAAGCTAGTTCTACAAATTTTAAACATTTTTACTATTTCCTCGGGATTACTGCTTTAAAATACCACGCGGTCAGATTAATACTTTACACAATATGCATTGCGTTACATACAATTTACTAAATCGAATACAACCTGATACAACATACATTGCGAGACATACAATATACATAATGGTGCTTTTCATTTCTCAGCACACAGTTTTTGTCCTTTTTGTCAAGTTTTCTGTAGGCCTATAGCATTGAACAATGTACCCCATTTTACATGCACTTAGAGATAAATAAATGAATTATTGTCTTGCTTTATTAATTTAATAACTTCTTTATTAATTATAAATAAAATGACACATAACTAAAGTGAAGCCACTTTATATCATTTTTTATTTGATTCATAAAATTACATTTAACAAAATGATTGAAGACTGAGAAAACATACAATGCAGACTATTTTAGGATGGAGTAGGTAAGATGCCATGTCCATAGCTTCGCAGGAGTTTCGGACTAACAATCAACATATTCAGAAAAATACAGCTTAAAGGTGAAGATTGTAGTGAGTATTCAGTCATTTATAATCTGCTTGCCACTATCTACTATACAGGGTCTCAATAAAATAGGCCCTGTGGATTGGGGATTTAACTTAAAATGTCGGCAGTAAAGTCAAAACTTTTTGGTAGATTCAAGAACCATGACGTTTCTTCTTTAAAATGGTATACAAATCATCAGAATCTGTTCACGCGTCACTGAGATAATTGGGATTGTACAAAAAGACACATTTTGGACCGTTCCAATGGGGCAATACACATAATGTGCTGCATTGTACTTTAGAATGGAAGAAAGAAATTAAGTAAACTCTCAGTCTTGCTGGGTAGGAGTTAAAAAGATCAACCAACCAATCAATGTTTTTAATCAATGTTTAGACCCCCTAAACGTCATTCGTGAGATTCTTTCTAGGAAAAGAACCCCTTCGTGTTTTTCTAGTCGCGCATGAGTACAGGCTGAGTCAAAAAGAAGTAAACTCATGTTTGAGGGGCTGTAACTCGAGATCTGTAAGGAATCTGCTAAAAATGAAAATACCACTGGAAAGAGCAAATTCTACACGTCTAAATAAAAAAGAATTGTTGCAATTGCTCACAGCAAACTCAAGTTATACTCATTTGAATACAACCACCCATTTTTGTAGCTGCACACGGTTTCACTTCCTAAGCAGGGGCCTACCTATTATATTGATTGGTAAGGCGCGATATTCAAATGCAAATAAAGTTCTGTGGCAGGTGTGGTTTCGATCAATAATTCCTACATGTTAAAGGGCTCTTTTCAATATGAATTTTACCTCATTGCACTACATTATAATTAAACGGGCCAAATGACAACATGACACCACAATTTACCGCACAGAAGCACGAAGTATCATGAAACTGAAGTTCAGCGTCTTTTTCGTCTCCAATTTCCTACACCTAACCGGGTTTCATGTAAGGGAGCACTATATAAGAATATGAACAAGCTCAATGTGCATGGGACACTAAGGAACAGACAACAGGAAGCTTCAGGCAGACCACGAACTGCAAGATCACAAGTGAACATTGCTAGAGTTAGACATGCGTTACAGCAAGACCAAAGATCAGCTCAATCCTTTACCCAACATTTCCCAACCAAGCTTGTGCCGGATCGTTCGTAAAGACTTGAATTGGTATCCCTACAACCTATAGTACCGTCATGGACTTTGTTGAATATTAATTAAAAACAAAAGTTGTCATTTCAACAATAAATCCTGTTAACACTTTCCTGATTCGTCGAAATTGAAATGGATGGAAATCAATCAACCGTGTGCAGCTACAAAAATGGGTGTTTGTATTCAAATGTGAGCAATTGCAACAATTCTTTTTATTATTTAGACGTGTAGAATTTGCTCTTTCCAGTGGTACTTTTATTTTTAGCAGATTCCTTGCAGATCTTGAGTTACAGCCCCTCAAACATGCGTTTACTTCTTTTTGACTCAGCCTGTATGACACTTAACTAACCCCCATGGCCCTGTTGTTGCTTGAGAAAATGTTTGACAAATATTTTAGAAGATATACTTTCACATATTGTTAACCCAAAGAGAAGGGTGTAAAAAACATACATTAATGTTTAATGTGTATTGCCCCATTGGATCGGTACTAAAATTAGTCTATTTGTACAATCCAAATTATCTCAGTGACGCGTGAACGGATTTTGATGATTATTGATTGGTTGATTTTTTTAAACTCGTACCCAGCAAAATTGAGAGTTTATCATTTCTTCTTTTCATTCTAAACTACAAAGCAGCACATTAATGTTTAATGTATATTGCCCCATTGGATCGGTACAAAAATTAGTCTATTTGTACAATCCCAATTATCTCAGTGACGCGTGAACGGATTTTGATGATTATTGATTGGTTGATTTTTTTTAACTCGTACCCAGCAAAATTGAGAGTTTATCATTTCTTCTTTTCATTCTAAACTACAAAGCAGCACATTAATGTTTAATGTGTATTTCCCCATTGGATCGGCCCAAAAATTAGTCTATTTGTACAATCCCAATTATCCCAGTGACGCGTGAACGGATTTTGATGATTTGTACACCATTTTAAAGAAGAAACGTCATGGTTCTTGAATCTTAATATTAATATTTAATGCTTTAATGTTTAATATTAGTGCCAACATTTTAAGGTAAGTCCTAAAATCCAAAGGGCCTATTTTTATTGAGACACCATGTATTAGTACACTATACATCGCGAATTAATATAAAATTGGTTTAAAATAAAATGTGCATATAAGGTGGGTTTATATAGCGAATTAACTAAAAACTGCAGTGTATTTCTTAATATTCATAATAAGCATGGGTAAAAAGCAGAAAAGACAAAAAGACATAACAATTTGACAATTTTTAGTAATTACTGCAATTATGTGTTCTCTGTAATGTATTTTATTGTTTATAAATCCCTCCTTTATTATTATATTATTATTATTATAGGAGTTAATGTTTTTTGCTGTTTCAGTGTGCATGTTCTCATCAGTGATGGTTTGGTGGACTGTCATGTAACATGGATGTAAGCGTGATCCTAAAAATGCCTTTCACGGTGACTCAAACTAATTACAAGATCTCTTCTACATTGAGCAAAAATACATTGAGACTGGCTTTCCCTTTTAAAGGAAATTTTTATTTAAACTTGTTCCCATTTAACAAAGTCGTAACAACATAAACGGCCCTTTATTATACCAATTTGATGCTTTGACTGTGTATTAAACAGTTTATGCATTTGGGAAACTGATATACTGCAAAAAACACGATACCCAGTAAAACTGTACTATCTGCAAGCATTAGATATTGATTAAATTATTTGAACAAAAATAAAGCAATTTAATCTTTTTCAGTTATAAATCTGTAATGATTCAGAAATAAATCTGAAATAATTTCTACATAGATGTGGGCAACCTTTTAATCGTTCTTTTTAGACCGTTTCCTATGTACCAAATCTGTATTCGTTTTAACCAACACATCTTCACAACCAAAAATCACATTTTTATTAAATAACTTTTATTTTGTAGCCAAGATTTAAAGGCCCATCCAGTTGACCAGGCAAACTTTCAAGGGCAACCCAATTAAGTAGGCTTAAAATATAATCAAGTCCATGTTCACCTATATACCACCAAACTTTGCACAGCTCATAACTTAATGTGTTCTCCAGATATTTGGAGCGGCCTTTAAGAGTATTATATGAGTAATTTCAATTTCCTGGCACGTAAGACAACAGAGATGTAACGATGGAGGTAAAACTTTTTGAATGACCCTTACACACTTTGCACATTTTAAAAACTCACAAAATTATGGATATTTAGAAAGAGGATATTATTTATATATTTATGTGATTATGCAAAGTTTCTACTGATAATTAAATACATGACGAGGCCTATAATTTGCAGATCCAAAATGGCTTATTTCCGGGTGAAATTAACAACTTATAGCAAATGACAGTTTTTATCTATTATTAATAACAAAATGCTAGGCTTACCTTGTTCTCAACAAACCCTAAACATATGTTCAAACTTCACTTTCGATTAGCAAATATATTGTATGTGTCAATGTAAATGGGACCAAGTTTTAAAAAGGTTAAAAAGCCACGCATGAACGATTTTTTAAACTTTGGCCCGTTATTACGCTTTGAAACGTTTTTGGTAGATAACTATAAGCAAAAACAAATGCTCAAATTTTTCACAGTCCTAATGATAACGCGCGTTCATTTAACACTTATGGGCTCTTATCATGGACTCGTGAATATTATTGACTAGTCATCATTCGCTTAGCACGGCGTTGCTCTATTTCTAACTCTAATTGTTCTCTTGCATTTCTAGCTTTCTCTTTCTCCTTCAAATAATCTGATATTTCATCAATAATCACGTACAAAAATGGATTTATACATGAATTTATAGGTAGTATGAAGCCTATTATCCATGCGTACGTTTCTGGTGATATCTTAATAACATTACCCTGTGCAAGGATGCACGCAATACACAAAGGCACCCAACAACAGAAGTCTGTGAACACAACCACGAACATTTTCCTAGCCATGCGAAGTTCATCCTTTATCGTTAGCGTTTGTCCTGCCTGTTTTGATGAATTTCTTGAAATTAGAAATATTTTAACATAACAAACTGCTACGACAATAAAACAGAAAAGGTTAACCCCGATAAATATCACAATGGACAAAAATGGGGACACGCGGCTGCCTGTTATTTCAGCAAAGATATGAGTGACATTTTTATGAATTGTTTCACTAAGTAAAGCGGGGGCTAAAACTTTTACTGAAGAAACAAAACCAGAATATTCCGAATAGTCCGAACTTTGAAGTTGGACTTCTCTGCGATTTTCTGTGAGAAAAATAGTGAAATTAAGCTTTGTGGTGTCATTTATTATCTGGGTTACATGTCGACGAACTATTGGGATACCAATGCATACTTCAGAAATACCAAATATTTCACCGTTATCACTTGCAAAAGCGATGGAAATGACACTAACCAAAATGGCTACTAACCAAGCGGATGCAATACAAATTCGAGCTAGTTTTGTTGTTAATTGGTGCCCACCAAATGGGTATTTGATTGCTAGAAATCGATCAATACTTATTAAGGTAATAAAAAATACAGAACCCTCACTAGATAGTATTGACAAAAACCCAGCAATTCTACAAGCAAACCCTTGTCGCCAGATATGGGCATATGACGGAAAGAACTGCCCATAGTACAAATCAGTAACAACTAAAATGAGCATGTTGATACCCATCAGGAGGTCCGACAATGACAGGTGTGATATTAATAAGGTTTGTACTTTGTTTTTCTTGTTGTTCTTTGTTTTTCTTTTACGTGTCCGCAAGTAATAAGAAATTACATTTGATACGAATGCAAATAGACCAACAATCCACATTGGAATCCTGATAAAATAATCGGGCAACATTCTATTGCAAGTTAGATATTCAGGGCGAGGTTCTTGTGAAATACATTCTGAATTAGCAATAAAACAACAGGTTGAATGTCTGTCTACCAAAACAGTTGAATTTCGTAAATTGTTGAATGACTCGTGCGTTATTTTGTACATGCCATTACCTCTGAGGTCAATGATTTCGACTGTCGCATTGAAGGCTTTATACTCGATTCTTTGGATACCATTTTCAGATATGTTTAGAATTTGAAGGTTATATAAATAAAGAAAAACATTATTAGGTAGTTCTAGAATTTGATTATTGGAAATAAACAGATCTTGTAAATTCCCAATCCACGAAACATTGCTGATGTTAAGGTTGTAAGTCTATTTTCACTAATATCCAATACTAGCAATTTGGATAGGTTTCCAAATGAAGGCAGAGTCATCAGTAAGTTTCCGCTTATGTTTAAATAAATCAATACTCCAAGCTTTTGAAATATACTGTTAGGAATAGTTTGCAAACTGTTTTCAGATATATCTAAAATTAACAAAATTGAAGTAAATTGACATAAATCCTGTGGACATTGCTCTATGGAATTCCTGCTTAAATCAAGTATTTTTAATGCAGAGAGAGAACTGAAGTTTAAGGTTGAATTTATCTTCAAATCATTACTACTTAGATTTAGAAACTCTAATTTGTCAAATCTTGGAAAAATGTCACCTGGCATTGTGGTCAATTCATTCTGACTAAGGTCTAGTGATATTAGGTCTTGCATTACACTGAGTACTTCAACTGATAATGTCACCAAGGTATTATAACTAAGGTCAAGGACCCCCTCAAACCTAACTAAAGCTGAATCTGAAACTAGTGTGCCGAATATTCTATTCGGAAATGTGGTCAAGTCATTATGACTTAGGTCAAGGGTTCCCCGTAAATACCGAACTGAAATGAATATTCCATCCGGCAATGTGATCAAGTCATTATAACTCAGGTCAAGTGCTCCTACTATATGTATAACTGAGGTGAATATTCTATCTGGCAATGTGATCAATTCATTGTGACTCAGGTCAAGGGTTCCATGTAATACCCAAAATGAAGTGAATATTCCATCCGGCAATGTGATCATGTCATTATGACTCAGGTCAAGGGTTCCCATTTTATGATTAACTAAGGCAAACATTTCATCTGGCAACGTGATCAAGTCATTATAGCTCAGATCTAGGGCTCCTTCGGGTAAATATAAAACTGAGGCGAATATTCCATCCGGCAATTTGATCAAGTCATTATGACTCAGGTCAAGGAGTGCATCCCAATATATTTGGCTTAGTAAGGCGAATATTCCATCCGGCAATTTGATCAAGTCATTATAACTCAGGTCAAGGAGGGCATCCCTATTTATATATCTTAGTGAGGAGAATATTCCATCCGGCAATTTGATCAGGTCATTATGACTCATGTCAATGGTTGAATCTATAGACGTACCTGAGGCAAATATTTCATCTGGCAACGTGATTAAGTCATTATAACTCAGATCAAGGGTTCCCTTTATATGCCCAACTGAGGTGAATATGCTGTCTGGCAACGTGATCAAGTCATTATGACTCAGGTCAAGTGTTCCCCATATCTCACGTAGTGAAGAGAATATTATATTTGGCAGTGTGAGCAAGTTATTATGACTCAGGTCAAGGAGTCCACCATATTCTATTTCTCTTAGTGAGGAGAATATTCCGTCTGGCAATGTGATCAAGTCATTATGACTCAGGTTAAGGATGCCACGTACATACTCTAGTGCTGCAAACATCCCTCGTGGTAATGAATGCAGGTTCTTGTCGCTCAGGTCAAGGGTGACGCTTATTATCCGTAGAGAGGCAAATATTCCATCGGGCAATGTGGTCAAGTTATCAAAACTAATGTCAAGGGCTTTCCATAATTTGCTCACTGAGTTGAATACTCCACCTGCTGATTTAACCTGGTCGTTATGACTCAGGTCCAAGCTCAAATGTATTGTCTCTACCGAGGCAAATATCCCATACGGTATTGAGATCAGTTCGTTATAACTGAGGTCAAGGGTTCCTTCTATCATCCTTATTGAGGGAAATATTCCATTTGGCAATGCGGTCAAGTTATTATGATTAAGGTCAATGGTTCCATCCAATATCGATAATGAGGTAAATATTCCATCAGGCAACTTTACCAGTTCATTATGACTTAGGCCAATGATTCCTCGTATTTCTCGTAATGAATCGAATGACAACTCAATTAGATCATTATGACTTAAGTCAAGGGTTCCCCGTAATTCCCTTAGTGAATTGAATACACCGTATGACAAGTCGATCAGATTATTATGACTTATGTCAAGGGTCCCCCGTATTCCTTCCAGTGAAGAGAATGTTCTATTTGGCAGTGTGAGCAAGTTATTATGACTCAGGTCAAGGAGTCCATCATGTTCTATTTTTTCTTAGTGAGGAGAATATTCCGTCTGGCAATGTGATCAAGTCATTATGACTCAGGTTAAGGATGCCACGTACATACTCTAGTGCTGCAAACATCCCTCGTGGTAATGAATGCAGGCTCTTGTCGCTCAGGTCAAGGGTGACGCTTATTATCCGTAGAGAGGCAAATATTCCATCGGGCAATGTGGTCAAGTTATCAAAACTAATGTCAAGGGCTTTCCATAATTTGCTCACTGAGTTGAATACTCCACCTGCTGATTTAACCTGGTCGTTATGACTCAGGTCCAAGCTCAAATGTATTGTCTCTACCGAGGCAAATATTCCATACGGTATTGAGATCAGGTCATTATAACTCAGGTCAAGGGTTCCTTCTATCATCCTTATTGAGGGAAATATTCCATTTGGCAATGCGGTCAAGTTATTATGATTAAGGTCAATGGTTCCATCCAATATCAATAATGAGGTAAATATTCCATCAGGCAACTTTACCAGTTCATTATGACTTAGGCCAATGATTCCTCGTATTTCTCGTAATGAATCGAATGACAACTCAATTAGATCATTATGACTTAAGTCAAGGGTTCCCCGTAATTCCCTTAGTGAATCGAATACACCGTATGACAAGTCGATCAGAGTATTATGACTTAGGTCCAGGGTCCCCCGTATATCTTCTAGTGAAGAGAATGCTCTATTTGGCAGTGTAGTCAAATTGTTATAACTCAGGTCAAGTGTACCCCATATTTCTCTTAGAGAAGTAAACAATCGATCTGGCCACGTGGTTATTTCATTATGACTCAGGTCTAGCGTTCCCCATATTTCTACTAGTGGGTTTAATATTCCATCTGTCAAGGTTGTAATGTTACTATTACTCAAATCAAGTAAATGAAATGTATCTTGTACAATAAATATTTCGAACAGGTCCACGTGCAGTCTGGAAATCTCGTTTTGGCTCAGGTCAAGATAACGAAGGTTATCCAATGAATCAAATATGTCAGATGCCAAATTAGTCAAAGAGTTATGACTGGTCTGCTGTATAAATCAAATAAGTGTTGGCAGACTTCAAAAAATGATTTTTCTTCAAACTTTGTGCATGGATGCACCTTGGGTCAAAGTCAACAGCAATGACATTCATGTCGCCTCTGCACCTTTGGTTGCCATGGCAACCGCCAAAATGTAAATTTGCTCAATTTTCAGCATTTTCAGCATTTTCACATGTAACAAAATGTAGAAATATCAGGTCAGATTTCAGGATGAAGGAAATCATGTTCAGTACCCTTCTTTTATACAGTGAATAAGATATCCTTCCTCTCTAATAAAATCATGTAAACACAAACAAATCACTTTCAGAAGTGGGTGAAACCATTATGTAAAATAGGGGTGTTTTTCATTATTTTCGGCCATGGCAAAACTTGTGTTGGGAAAATTGATGTAACCCCCAAAGTAACACTTTTCTCACAATTATCTGCTCAGGGTAAGTAGATAAGATGTTGGTCTAGTAATATCATGAAAAAAAAGTTTTGGTAATTTTCATACGTGGGAGCAGTGTTGCCAGGAAAGTTGCACAATTTTCAGTTTTTTAATTTAATATATTATGAAAAATAAGGCCTTTTATCCACCTAAGGGATGATGATGCATTTTTATGATATTAGTATGAAGACATTACCAACTGTAGTGCATGAGTATCAAGTATTTCTGCCTAAGTGTTGCCAGAAACCTCACTTGTTTGACATTTGAGATTTTATTTACAATGGAAAGTGCTGATTTTAACAGACAACTCTCTTGTTAATTTTATGCAACACTCTAGTATTGTTATTTGGATTAAGTGCATGGTGTGACATGATTTGCATTGGTTTCAACACCAGTGTTGCCAGTAGCGTTGTCTTTGCAGGTGCTGTTATAAAGTAATTTTCATACGTGGGAGCAGTGTTGCCAGGAAAATTGCACAATTTTCAGGTTTTTAATTTAATATATTATGAAAAATAAGGCTTTTATCCACCTAGGGGATGATGATGCATTTTATGATATTAGTATGAAGACATTACCAACTGTAGTGCATGAGTATCAAGTATTTCTGCCTAAGTGTTGCCAGAAACCTCACTTTTTTGATGTTTGAGATTTTATTTACAATGGAAAATGCTGATTTTAACAGACAACTCTCTTGTTAATTTTATGCAACACTCTAGTATTGTGATTTGGATTAAGTGCATGGTGTGACATGATTTGCATTGGTTTCAACACCAGTGTTGCCAGTAGCTTTGCCTTTTCAGGTGCTGTTATAAAGTAATTTTCATACGTGGGAGCAGTGTTGGCAGGAAAATTGAATAATTGTCAGTTTTTTAATTTAATATATTATGAAAAAAAGGGCTTTTATCCACCTAGAGATGATGATGCATTTGTATGATATTAGTATGAAGACATTACCAACTGTAGTGCATGAGTATCAAGTATTTCTGCCTAAATGTTGCCAGAAACCTCACTTTTTTGAAGTTTGAGATTTTATTGATGATGGAAAATTCTGATTTTAACAGACAACTAACTCTCTTGTTAATTTTATGCAACACTCTAGTATTGTGATTTGGATTTAAAAGTGCATGGTGTGACATGATTTGCATTGGTTTCAACACCAGTGTTGCCAGTAGCTTTGTCTTTTCAGGTGCTGTTATAAAGAAACAGCGAAACCAGTTTTGCTAGTAACATTGTCTATTCAATGAAGTATAGCGTGAAGTATAGCGGGTCCTGGACTGCTATAATTCACATGTTGCTAGAAAACCCACTTTTGTGTTATTGAGGTTAAATTTACTGTTTAAATTAATTGTAGTATACTTTACTTTGCTCGCTGTGATTTCAACACCAGTGTTGCTAGTAACCTTTTCAGTTTATTTGCGACGGCGAACCTGATGAGTTCGAATTTCAACCAGCCTAATCATGAAGCTCCCGTGGCCAAGCGGTTAAGGCGTAGGTCTCGTAACCCCGAGGTCCTGGATTCAATTCCCAGGCGGGATCATTTTTTCTTCTTGTCTCCTTTATTATTTGCGAAGGCGAACCTGATGAATAACAATGTTTATTTATATAATTCCTGTCGATCCTGTAACTGTTTTTCCGTGTAATATTTGTAAACTTGTAAAAACAAAGAATCTGATCAAGCAAACTGTTTCAAAATTACATATACATATACCTCAACATCGACACCTAAACGTCCGTATATCAAGAAAATTGAAAGCTTTGTGGAAGGTTGTTCCTGTTTAGTTACAAACAATGTTTTGAACAATTTCAAAACATGTAATGTTTTAAGCACTATGTCTGTAAATGTCGGTTGGCAATCTTGTATCTTCCGTAATGTGAGTCATCAAATGAGATGAAAAAGGGTACTCTGCTGCATCATATCTAGTGTATGAACTGCAACAGACATAGCTAACCATGTCACCTCTTTAGATTCTTCTGTAGCTTTCTCAATTGTTTCAAAATAGCTGAAAATGTTACTAGCAACACAGGTGTTGAAATCACAGTGAGCAAAGTAAAGGTATACTACACTTAATTTAAACAGTAAATGTAACCTCAATAATACAAAAGTGAGTTTTCTGGCAATACTGTTGTTGACAGGGGCGGCGCCACAGGGGGGGCAGGGGGGGGGGTTGCCCCCCCTATGATTTCCAAAAAAGAGGTAAAAGGAAGGAAAAGAGAAAGAAACTAGATGGCACTGTTGTGTTTGAGCAAACACGAATATATATGCCTGTGATTCTCACCCTAACCTCCAATGACCTTGACATGACCTTGACCATTATTGGCACTCGATGGTGATATCATCCATCAAGTTTGGTGGCAATTCAACAATCTATGCTCAGATGACCTTGACATGACCTTGACCATTTTTGGCATTCCATTATGATCCCATGCACCAAGTTTGATGGCAATCCAACAATCTTTACTCTGATGACCTTGACATGACCTTGACCATTTTTGGCATTCGATGGTGATCTCATCAACCAAGTTTGATGATAATCCAACAAACTATACTCGGATGACCTTGACATGACCTTGACCTTTTTCGGCATTCGATTGTGATCACATCCACCAAATATGATGACAATCCAACAATATATACTTAGACGACCTTGACATGACCTTGACCCCTAAAAGGCACATCTTTGGGGTGGGGGCATTAAGTGTGCCAAGTATGAGCCCTGGGGCCCTTGTAGTTTTGGAGCTAACCCTGTTAATATGAAGCGTGAGGAGGAGAAGGAGAAGAAGAAGGAGAAGACTAACTAGATGGCACTGTTGTGTTTGAGCAAACACGAATATATATGCCTGTGATTCCCACCCTAACCACCTATGACCTTGACATGACCTTGACCATTATTGGCACTCGATGGTGATATCATCCACCAAGTTTAGTTACAATCCAACCATCTTTACTCTGATGACCTTGACATGACCTTATCCATTTTGGCATTCGATGGTGATCCCAGGCACCAAACTTGGTGACAATCCAACAATCTATACTAGGATGACCTTGATATGACCTTGACAATATTGGCGCTCGATGGTGATCTCATTCACCAAGTTTGGTTACAATCTAATAATCTTTACTCTGATGACCTTGACATGACCTTGACCATTTTCAGCATTCGATGATGATCCCATGCACCAAGTTTGGTGGCAATCCAATAATCTATACTCGTATGACCTTGATATGACCTTGACCATTTTCGGCACTCGATGGTGATCTCATCAACCAAGTTTGATGACAATCCAACAATTTTTGCTCTGATGACCTTGACATGACCTTGACAATAATTGGCACTCGATGGTGATCTCATCCACCAAGTTTGATGATAATCCAACAAACTATACTCGGATGACCTTGACATGACCTTGACCCTTTTCGGCATTCGATTGTGATCACATCCACCAAATATAATGACAATCCAACAATATTTACTTAGATGACCTTGACATGACCTTGACCCCTAAAAGGCACATCTTTGGGGTGGGGGCATTAAGTGTGCCAAGTATGAGCCCTGGGGCCCTTGTAGTTTTGGAGCTAGCCCTGTTAATATGAAGCGTGAGGAGGAGAAGGAGAACTAGATGGCACTGTTGTGTTTGAGCAAACACGAATATATATGCCTGTGATTCCCACCCTAACCACCAATGACCTTGACATGACCTTGACCATTATTGGCACTCGATGGTGATATCATCTACCAAGTTTAGTTACAATCCAACAATCTTTACTCTGATGACCTTGACATGACCTTATCCATTTTTGGCATTCGATGGTGATCCCATGCACCAAACTTGGTGACAATCCAACAATCTATACTAGGATGACCTTGATATGACCTTGACAATATTTGCGCTCGATGGTGATCTCATTCACCAAGTTTGGTTACAATCTAATAATCTTTACTCTGATGACCTTGACATGACCTTGACCATTTTCAGCATTCGATGATGATCCCATGCACCAAGTTTGGTGGCAATCCAATAATCTATACTCGTATGACCTTGATATGACCTTGACCATTTTCGGCACTCGATGGTGATCTCATCAACCAAGTTTGATGACAATCCAACAATTTTTGCTCTGATGACCTTGACATGACCTTGACAATAATTGGCACTCGATGGTGATCTCATCCACCAAGTTTGATGATAATCCAACAAACTATACTCGGATGACCTTGACATGACCTTGACCCTTTTCGGCATTCGATTGTGATCACATCCACCAAATATAATGACAATCCAACAATATATACTTAGATGACCTTGACATGACCTTGACCCTTAAAGGGCCAGCTTTGGGGTGGGGGCATTAAGTGTGCCAAGTATGAGCCCTGGGGCCCTTGTAGTTTTGGAGCTAGCCCTGTTAATATGAAGCGTGAGGAGGAGAAGGAGAAGAAGAAGGAGAAGACTAACTAGATGGCACTGTTGTGTTTGAGCAAACACGAATATATATGCCTGTGATTCCCACCCTAACCACCAATGACCTTGACATGACCTTGACCATTATTGGCACTCGATAGTGATCCCATGGACCAAACTTGGTGACAATCCAACTATCTATACTCGGATGACCTTGATATGACCTTAACCAATATTGGTGCTCGATGGTGATCTCATTCACCAAGTTTGGTTACAATCTAATAATCTTTACTCTGATGACCTTGACTTGACCTTGACCATTTTTGGCATTCGATGACGATCCCATGCACCAAGTTTGGTGGCAATCCAATAATCTTCACTCTGATGACCTTGACATGACCTTGACCATTTTGGGCATTCGATGGTGATCCCATGCACCAAGTTTGGTGGCAATCCAATAATCTATACTCGTATGACCTTGATATGACCTTGACCATTTTTGGCACTCGATGGTGATCTCATCAACCAAGTTTGATGACAATCCAACAATTTTACTCTGATGACCTTGACATGACCTTGACCATTTTTGGCATTCGATGACGATCCCATGCACCAAGTTTGGTGGCAATCCAATAATCTTCACTCTGATGACCTTGACATGACCTTGACCATTTTGGCATTCGATGGTGATCCCATGCACCAAGTTTGGTGGCAATCCAATAATCTATACTCGGATGACCTTGATAAGACCTTGACCATTTTCGGCACTCGATGGTGATCTCATCAACCAAGTTTGATGACAATCCAACCATTTTTTTACTCTGATGACCTTGACATGACCTTGACCATAATTGGCACTCGATGGTGATCTCATGCACCAAGTTTGATGATAATCCAACAAACTATACTCGGATGACCTTGACATGACCTTGACCCTTTTCGGCATTCGATTGTGATCACATCCGCCAAATATGATGACAATCCAACAATATATACTTAGATGACCTTGACATGACCTTGACCCCTAAAAGGCACATCTTTGGGGTGGGGCCATTAAAATTATGTGCTAAGCATGAGCCCTGGGGCCCTTGTAGTTTTGGAGCTAGCCCTGTTAATATGAAGCGTGAGAAGGAGAAGAAGAAGGAGAAGAAGAAGAAGAAGAACTAGATGGCACTGTTGTGTTTGAGCAAACACGAATATATATGCCTGTGATTCCCACCCTAACCCCCAATGACCTTGACATGACCTTGACCATTATTGGCACTCGATGGTGATATCATCCACCAAGTTTAGTGACAATCCAACAATATATACTCGGATGACCTTGACATGACCTTGACCAATATTGGTGGTCGACGGTGGTCTCATTCACCAAGTTTGGTTACAATCTAACAATCTTTACTCTGATGACCTTGACATGACCTTGACAATTTTTGGCATTCGATTATGATCCCATGCACCAAGTTTGGTGGGAATCCAATAATCTTTACTCTGATGACCTTGACATGACCTTGACCATTTTGGCATTCGATGGTGATCCCATGCACCAAGTTTGGTGCCAATCCAATAATCTATACTCGGATGACCTTGATATGACCTTGACCATTTTCGGCACTCGATTGTGATCTCATCCACCAAGTTTGATGATAATCCAACAAACTATACTCGGATGACCTTGACATGACCTTGACCCTTTTCGGCATTCGATTGTGATCACATCCACCAAATATGATGACAATCCAACAATATATACTTAGATGACCTTGACATGACCTTGACCCCTAAAAGGCACATCTTTGGGGTGGGGCCATTAAGTGTGCCAAGTATGAGCCCCAGGGCCCTTGTAGTTTTGGAGATAGCCCTGTCATTATGAAGTGTGAGAAGGAGAAGAAGAAGAAGGAGAAGAAGAAGGAGAAGACTAAAGAGCATAAGGAGAATATATATGCCCTGTTACACAGGCATATATAAGAAGGAGAAGACTAAAGAGCATAAGGAGAATATATATGCCCTGCTACACAGGCATATATAAAGAGCATAAGGAGAATATATATGCCCTGTTACACAGGCATATATAAAGAGAATATATGCCCTGTTACACAGGCATATATAAAGAAGGAGAGAGAAAGGAGGGGAGAGAAAGGGAGGAGGAGATGAAGAAGAAAAGGAGCCATTCCCCTTCCTGGCCATAAACTCCCCCTTCGTATCTTGCCCCTTGTGGAATGCTGACCTACGCGGTTTTAAAGTTGTTGGTTTTTATATTTTGGGCCCATTTTCGGCAAATTTTCCCCCATAAAAGTTACATGGTCTCTCTTGCCTTTTCTCCCAAATATTTTGGAAAAATCCTGGCTACATCACTGTCCTGACGCGACACACGCAAGTCGTGTGTCATCAGTGCCAGCAATTAGGCCTAATCATTGTAAGTTTACTTTCAGTCCGATATCACACATTTTTACGGGCTTTCATCACATTGTATATCCAAAACCTATACTAGAACGCCTCTCTCAGATAGTGTAAAAATTATGCACCAATATAAATAAGCAATTGGCTTCTTAATACGGCCAGGGGAGTAGCCAGGATTCATTGGGGGCTGATTTTGAAAAGGTGGATCTGTTTTGGACTTTTCCCTAAAATTTTGACCAAGAAAGCATAAAGAACCAATTTTTTCGCTCGCTACGCTCGCGAGTGGGCAAATTTTGGCCTTTTCTGACTGAAAAAGCATAAAAACCTGCTTTTTTTTTTTCGCTCACTACGCTCGCAAAATGGACCTTTTCGCGCGACTTTATTTAACTTTTCCACCATATTTCACCAGTATAATCTTCAATATCGCAAATTTTCGCGCACTTCGTGCACATTTGTACCATAAACTTATTCTGTTGCCAAAAGGTGTTGGATTTACTACGTAATTGAGTAGGGCCATGCTTAAAACCAGCGGGCCGAAAGTCGGGCCAGTGAATGAAATCGATACAAATATGCGGTTGGAAAATAAATAAATAACCCCCAAAAGGGTGAAAATTTTGCATCAAATGGCTTCATTTGTGCTTTCATTTTGAAAATGTTCTAAATTCTGAGGGGGCACATCCCCCTTAGACACCCTGCGTCGCGCAAGCGCGACGGCCAGCGCTGTCGCGCCGCATAACTAATTTCACAAAATGTTTGCCCCCCCCCCCCCCATCAAAATACCCTGGCGCCCCCCCTGGTTGTTGACATGTTAATAATAGCAGACCAGGACCCGCTATACTTCACGATTTGAAAAAATTGGGTATACCATGTATACCAGTGCTGTTAACCTCCTTTTCAGTAAGTTTGTCAGTAAGAGTGTCATTATCCTGTAAACTGACTTGAATAGACAATGTTACTAGCAACACTGGTTTCGCTGTTTCTTTATAACAGCACCTGAAAAGGCAAAGCTACTGGCAACACTGGTGTTGAAACCAATGCAAGTCATGTCACACCATGCACTTAATCCAAATCACAATACTGGAGTGTTGCATAAAATTAAAAAGAGAGTTGTCTGTTAAAATCAGTATTTTCCATCATCAATAAAATCTCAAACGTCAAAAAAGTGAGGTTTCTGGCAACACTTAGGCAGAAATACTTGATACTCATGCACTACAGTTGGTAATGTCTTCATACTAATATCATAAAAATGCATCATCATCCCCTAGGTGGATAAAAGCCTTATTTTTCATAATATATTAAATTAAAAACCTGAAAATAATTGTGCAATTTTCCTGGCAACACTGCTCCCACGTATGAAAATTACTTTATAACAGCACCTGAAAAGGCAACGCTACTGGCAACACTGGTGTTGAAACCAATGCAAATCATGTCACACCATGCACTTAATCCAAATAACAATACTAGAGTGTTGCATAAAATTAACAAGAGAGTTGTCTGTTAAAATCAGCATTTTCCATTGTAAATAAAATCTCAAATGTCAAAAAAGTGAGGTTTCTGGCAACACTTAGGCAGAAATACTTGATACTCATGCACTACAGTTGGTAATGTCTTCATACTAATATCATAAAAATGCATCATCATCCCTTAGGTGGATAAAAGCCCTTATTTTTCATAATATATTAAATTAAAAAACTGAAAATTGTGCCATTTTCCTGGCAACACTGCTCCCACGTATGAAATTTACCAAGACTTTTTTTTATGATATTACTAGACCAACATCTTATCTACCTACCCTGAACAGATAATTGTGAGAAAAGTGTTACTTTGGGGGTTACATCAATTTTCCCAACACAAGTTTTGGCATTGCCGAAAATAATGAAAAACACCCCTATTTTAAATAATAGTTTCACCCATTTCTGATATTGATTTGTTTGTGTTTACATGATTTTTATAGAGAGGAAGGATGTCTTATTTACTGTATAAAAGAAGGGTACTGAACATTATTTCCTTCATCCTGAAATCTGACCTGATATTTCTACATTTTGCTACATGGGAAAATGCTGAAAATTGGGCAAATTGACATTTTCGCTGTTGCCATGGCAACCAAGGGTTTAGAGGCGATATGACTGTCACTCCTGTAGACTCTGACCCAAGGTGCATCCACACACAAAGTATTAAGAAAAATCATTTTTTGAAGTCTGCCAACATTTTTTGAAAATATCTGATTTTTACTGCATAGTTTATAAATAACCTAAATTAAGCACTTCTAGTTGCGATAAGTTCTGAAACACAGATACAGAGAGTACATGAATGTTGTTGTGCTCTAAAATTAAATATTTCAGTCTGTCAAGATCTACAAACGCATTCGGTTGAATGTAACGCAACCCGGTATCACCAAAGGATAAACCTTTAATATTTCGTTCATTATATACTATCAAATCTACACGTTTTTTATCTTTGCTGTCTGTCTGGCACGAATATCGCCATTCTCTATATCCCAATGTACACGCGCAATGCACAGGACACTTAATTAGGTGTGAAGTTACTTGGAATAAGATATAGTCATCATCATCATCATCATCATCATCATCATCATCATCATCATCATCATCATCATCATCATCATCATCATATGACATTTCAAATGATAATGAATAATATTCCTCATCGCCATATGCTATATACGATGGGGAAGATATTTCAAATGATGATGAAGAATCATCATCATATAAATTATATGATGGGGAAGATATTTCAAATGATAATGAGGAATCATCATCATATGATATATACGATGGGGAAGATATTTCAAAAGATGATGAGGAGGAATATGACAATATATACTTTTCTGAGAAAGATATATATTCTGAGAAAGATATTTCAATTGCTGATGGGGAATAATCATCAGTTGAAATATACTCATCCTCATGCTTCGTAATACCAGATCTGTATGACTTGATTTGCTCTATTTGCCGGACATAATTTCTATAAAGAGTCACACCGCAGCTATCAATTTTATCCAATGAATCAGAAAAGCTTTCAAAACAAGATGACAATTGAACATCTTCACTACGTAAATCAAGTATAATCTCAGTGTTATGAAAGTGAAACCTGAATTGGGTTCCACTGATTACTGTCATACAAGGGACATTTTCACCTGATACCAACACATATCGATCAGCGCAATCTTTGGTTTTATTTCCAAACACTTCTATATAGAAATAAGTGTACACGGTTTTAAGACCGGAATGTAACATTTTGACAGAAATACCACCACTGTTATTGGTAGTAACTAGTACACTGCATTTTATAGGTCCAGTATATGCTCTCAATGTGATCTGATGGTTAGGAAGTACAACTAATTGTTGAATGTCACATGCATTGGTTGCATTTTGGTAAGTTTCTGAGAATACCGAAAAATCTGATGTAGTGACCGGAACTAAACTGGTGACAATTTTTGTCTCAATGACGGGATATGTTTCCGTGTAAGTTGATGTTTCATCGTTAAAGGAATCTTCACAATGGACACTTGTAAACCAAATCATCAAAACAAGTGCAAGAAATAGTCGTGATTGATACATTGTTTTAGATGATTTGGTAAACAATGTCCCAAATGGATTTCGCCGACCGCGTAGGTACATTCTTATTTGGTGAAGAATTCGTCACAAATATGATACATTTGGTTTCGTTATGAGCCCTTAATATGTATTAAGTACTAACTTCTTGATAATAAATACATACATACAAGATAATTTACAAGCAATTTACACCATCCTGATTACATAAGTTTTACTATTATTATAATGATTTGCGGTGCCAATACACATAAAATGCAAATGTGCAGACTTCAGGTACTTGACGCTGATGACATTCCGTAATCTCACAAAAGCTGTCTGGATCTGCCAATTACAAAAATATCGATCAGTATGATAATACTGTCAGGACCGTTCATCATTTCTACGAGAGAGTGCTGGGAAAAGTATAGTGGTCATGTGCATTTATGTACATTATGTGCATAAAAGGGAAGTTACTGATATGTCAACATACACAGTGTAGGTATTTCCTCACAGTGTTCGGAATAAGACATGCCCTTGTAAGCGCTACAAATGTGACCAGTGTCACTTTTTTAAATTTTCAATTCAAGTTCGAGCCCGTGAAAATTGAAGATTGAAGATCTTGAAGATTTTGGCTTATTTCGAACACTGCTACCTTATACCTATCGACGCAATAATAATAATATCCTTACACTTCAAAAAAAAAAAAGCAATTTCTTAAAGATACTAAACTAAAATACCAAATAAAGTTATTGATAGATGGGGAATCCTGTTTTGCGCATTTTGAAACCTCATTCGGCACTATGCGATTTAATTCCCCCATTTTATAGAAAGTGACAAAATTTACATTGACTTTCCGCTCGAAGTACACAGATTATAAACACAGGGTGGCACGTAGTCACGCTGTAATGAGCCCGTGACAGTGGGAATCGCCCTGAAGAAGGAAATATCCAAATTGTTCAGTTTTGAAACGCTACCTTTTGTCATTCAAATGCGTATGGAATTACAAAGTAAAATACATTCTTACCATACATGAACGAAAAGATGTATAGTTTTTCCTAAATAATATTGAATTATTAGTTCTTACCAGCTTACTGTGAATATTCTACACCTTCCTCTGTTAGTAGTTTCCAAGCCCAGCGTGAAACTTTTGATTGATGATCTCTACTTTACCTGTAAGATAAAAACAAAATAAAGTATAAAATGTGAATTATTTTTTGCTGACGTATTTATTAATCCGAGGTTGGGGTGGGGTGGGTATTGGTACAAACTCTCCTTATGGAAATCTATACCAACCCTCTATGTTGTTCTATCAAAGGATAGCTATGGGTTAACCGGTTGCACGCTTTACTAACCCGGGCTTGGGGTGGAGTTGGTATTGGTACAAACTCTCCTTGTGGAAATCTATACCAACCCCTATGCTGTTCTATCAATGGATAGCTATGGCTTGCACGCTTTGCTTACCCAGGCTTGGGGTGGAGTGGGTATTAGTACAAACTCTCCTTGTGGAAATCTATACCAAACCTCTATGCTGTACTGTCAATGGATAGCTATGGGTTGCACGCTTTATTAATCCGGGGTTGGGGTGGGGTGGGTATTGGTACAAAATCTCCTTGTGGAAATCTATACCAACCCTCTATGCTGTTCTATCAATGGATAGCTATGGGTTGCACGCTTTACTAACCCGGGGTTGGGGTGGGATGGGGGTTGGTACAAACTCCAACTCTCCTTGTGGAAATCTATACTAACCCTCTATGCTGTTCTATCAATGGATAGCTATGGGTTGCACGCTTTACTAACCCGGGGTTGGTTGGGGTGGGGTGGGTATTGGTACAAAATCTCCTTGTGGAAATCTATACCAACCCTCTATGCTGTTCTATCAATGGATAGCTATGGGTTGCACGCTTTATTAATCCGGGGTTGGGGTGGGGTGGGTATTGGTGCGAACTCTCCTTGTGGAAATCCTTACCAACTCTCTACGCTGTTCTATCAATGGATAGCTCTGGGTTGCACGCTTTACTAACCCGGGGTTGGGGTGGGGTAGGGGTTGGTACAAACTCCAACTCTCCTTGTGGAAATCTATACTAACCCTCTATGCTGTTCTATCAATGGATAGCTATGGGTTGCACGCTTTACTAACCCGGGGTTGGGGTGGGGTGGGTATTGGTACAAACTCCCCTGGTGGAAATCTATACCAACCCTCTATGCTGTTCTATCAATGGACAGCTATGGGTTGCACGCTTTACTAACCAGGGGTTGGTGTTCTATCAATGGATAGCTATGGGTTTCCTCTATTGGATACTTACACAAGTCCCAACATGCTCCAAATGATGTCATTATGTGAGTGCACCTTCGCCAAATTGGTAAATTCGATAGCTATCCACAAACCATGGGACATCAATTGATTTTTGGTAACGAAATCGTACAACCATGCAATTCTAAATATCAAGTTTGAGCTCAATATCGCTTACAATATTTGGGTAAAGCAAAATTAATTATCCGTGGGTCTCCATAACGCACACTTAGTCTTTCGCGTGACAGGATTAGTTTTTCGCATGCCCCCGGTAAGTCCAGGGTTAACGAACATTTGCATTTTATAATAAAAACATTTCAGAGCTTTTTAAAGGTTTTTTGGGACTACACGCCAACCACACACTCATATAATATATCTCATGTAATAGAACAGAAAGTGATTTTCAGAAAATACGTGAATAAATACACGCATTTTATATAAAATCTAACCTCTTATCTCCTACTTGTTAAAGTTGTTCCATCTCTTTCTCTTTCGTCACGTCATCAACTCCTTTTCTCTCATTTGATAGGATTAGTGTTTTGTACTTGGGCGCGACACATGGACAGGTATTAATTAACTAAATTATTAAAGATTAATTAATTCAAATCAATTATTATTGATAAATTAGCTCTGTGTCTCCGTGTGTTTGTATTATGTCTGCCTGCTTATTGTCTTTTCCTCACACTCTATATTGTAAATAAGGATATGTATTATGACAAATTCATTTAATGTTTTCAATTATTTATTACTCAAAACAAAGGCAAACAAACAAGCACACGCAGCAACAAAATATAGTTTCTCTGCACTGCACCCGAGAATCTCCCAACGCGCCTTCGACATGTTCGATGCTAACCAAATTAACTAAACTAATTTATTCAAAAAGTTTATATGACTAGAAACAAACTGTGTAGACTCTCATTCATCTGGGTATGTTGAAATTAAGATTTAATTTAAATCTGGTCAACCAGACATACCTATTTTTGACGGACGAACCGACGTTGCGACTGAAACCTTCAGTCTTCAGCTGGGTTGGTTTGAGCGGGGTGTGAAAGAGGCTATCTGGGTGAGAGCTGAGCAACCATCTCTCAACCGTGGAGGAGGCGTCCGGGCCAAGCTGTCACACGGCTGGGACCGAATCATAAAGGACATTCCTCGTCGATTGTCATCAATACCGGAAGTGTCCGGTACTCAAGGTCATTTGCATCACAACCCAGCTGAAGACTGAAGGTTTCAGTCGCAACGTCGGTTCGTCCGTCAAAAATAGGTATGTCTGGTTGACCAGATTTAAATTAAATCTTAATTTATATGACTAGGTTAAATGTAAGCAACCAATTGACAATACTACTGATTTACTCGCCTTTTATTTCGGCACAGAACTGCAGGAGACCGGTTGCAAAGAACTTCTACATAGGGCAGTCATGATTTTACACTAATACCAGTTACCAATCTTAACACTTATAAACACCCCCGCAGCAGCTATTTTTAATTCCAGGGTCTATGCTTATTCCCAGGCCTCACCTAAACAAAATTATGCAGCTATTATGGTTTTCTTGCATCCGCATTAGTACACTAAATCTCGCGATGGTGCTGTTATTAACACGCTGTACACTTATAAACAACTACGCGGCAGCTATTATTTTTTAAATAAGAAGTTCGCCTATACCCTCACATGACTATGAGTTAGCGATATTTATTTAGATTTCCACTATATGGAGCCACAGTGATTTGTAGCCAAACTTTAAAGGCTTTATCCTGGGGGGGGGGGGGGCACTCGAATATGAAAGTGACGTACCTGTGCCCACCAGCGTACGGAACTAGGGGTCTATCGGTGTAGAAATGTTCAGAAGAAAAAAGGGGTCATTCGGTGTTGGCAATGTCGAAAATGGGGTGATTTTGTATGGGAGCGCCCACAATTTCACATCATTAACAATCAAAAATAGCTTTTTACCCAATTTTACTGTACAAACTAGACCAAACTTGTTTATTGTTTCAAAATGCGGGCGAAGCGCGCCGAACTTTCTATCTTGAAGACTAATTGTTCAAAAAAAGGGGTCATTCAGTGTAGGCTACTGAAAAAACGGGGTCATTGGGACTAGCATTTGCCAAAAATAACGGGGTCATTTCATGGGCACATGACGTATGTCAATATATGGGAGTGTCCCCCCGGGCTTTATCTTTCGTATGGGCAATAAAAAAAATCGGCAGATTTGGGGACTGGAACAATTGGGAGGGAAGGGTGTATTTTGCGATTATTTTGAACAGCGTTTTTCACAAAATATCTGTTATCGGCACGTTGATTATAACGATATAAAGCAAGCAAAGACAAGATGATTTCTTGTTTTCTCTGTAGATTCCAGACAGATCAATACTTTTTCATCTTTCTCTTTGTACTTAAAATATCACAAATACCTAAATATATATGATCCTTTGAGTGATAGGCGAGTAATCTCAAAATCATTATTTTCCCGTTTGTCTGTGTGTAGTACTGCGCTTATATTTTTCTTTCTACATGTAGTTTTGAGCTTGGCTATCGGGTAAATTTACATTTTTTACAATAATTATATTATCAAAATATTTCACGCAACAGTCGTATCTTATTTTAAATAGCAGAGCCACCAATTCTAAATTTGTAAGTCTGTGATTTTATTGAATTGTTTCATCCAGTCACAATTGAGCCCAAGGTGGCACAAACAACAGAATTCACATACCGTAGAAACCCGTCTACAAGGAATAGTAGCGACTGTGATGATAGAAAATTTCACGCTAGCGCCCTCCACAATATTATATCATTATGGTATTTGAGCAAATCATTTACCGACACAAGCAGGTATACAATGTATTATTTTATCTTTATTTCGCATCTCACGGGCATAGCTCACTTGGCAAGGCATAAGACTTTGGTTCTTTAGATCGGAAGATGGTGAGTTCGAGCCTCATCACGGTCACACAAACTTTTATAAACAAAATATTGTTCAAACTTTTCATTTATATTTTCTTGCATTTTCTAAAGACTCCTTTCGTGATCATTTTTTTTTCATATTTAGTTTAATTTATTCTATTGTTTTTCTTTTATTGTTTCTTTTCTTTGTCTTTTTTCTTGTTTAATTTTATTTTTCTTTATTTTTCTTTGATTCATATAATATTGGCAGGATAAGGAGAGGAGGAACTAAAGACCCATTCAGTGATTTGCTCATCCGGACGATCGTAAAAATCATCAAAATTCACCTTTGTCATTGTCATAGATGTGGTAACATAGCCTGCTAGTGGTTCAGCAGAAAACCGTGTGACACATAATATACATTTGGCTACATTTTATTATACGATAAATGCGAATTTATTAAACATGGTAACAAATATTCTCTAGCAGATCGGTTATACGATGGAACTGGTAGGCATAGGCCTATTATAAATAAGTCCGCTGGAATTAGTTGAACATGAACCATTCGCTATAGCTGTTGGTCGGACCTCTCATCTCTCCACATCGATTGTGCAGTCTGCCGCCTGGACAACCAATTCTTTAGAAATGCTTAGTCGCGCTAAAAGTCGATCGATACATGTAAAAATCAGCACAATTCAGAGATACACCTTTTTGCTATGAAATTAATTTTCTCGGTCAAATATAAAGCAATATTTTTTTTTCTTCAGTAATGTCAGTTAAAAACTTGGTGCTTGGATATACATTTTTTTTAAATCCTGGTGTTAAAATTAAGCATCAAATTGTGTCTTTTAGTGTGATATTTTTGATTTTTATAGGCCTTGAATTCGCCTGCGAGCTTTTTACGGAATTCATGTTTTAGCGTCTCAAACTAACATAGTTTGCTAAAGAAAGATATTTCCCACCTCTGTAAAGCACATCGTGTGGGTCTATATGTTATAGTTTTGTCAGAATTTCCGTTTTTGTTTTACCCTTTTTCCATTCATGATCCGAAAATGTCAAACTAAGTAAAAGTAGGCAATGGTGAGTACTTTTATCTCGAGAGCAACCAGCATAAATAGTCGATATTTCCTTTGTTGTTATCCAGGTCAATTTTTCATTGAAAGCAAATTGCCCGACCAGCGATTAAATCCCCAATTGGGTGTTCTGGTTAAACATGATCAGTAGGAGCGCTATAGGTCTGGGGATTTCTTTGCTATATTGAAGTTCTGGCAACACTATAGCCATGCCGGTATTCCTATTAAACCCAGGGATATCGATCCACAATGCTAGTACTAGCCTTTAGATTTCACGTGTTGATTTAGAAATTTTTCAGCCGACATTGAAAGATGGTGAAATCAAAACGGAAATTCTGACAAAACTATGATATATAGCTCACGGTGATGTGCTTTAGAAAGTTGGGGAAAATCCTTCATTAGCGAACTATATTACTTTGAAAAGCTAAAAGGTTGATCCAAGAAAAAGCTCGCGGCCCGAGCTGAAGCCTATAAAAATCGAATATCTTACACTAAATGACTGATTTCAGGCCTAAGTTTAACACCAGGATTAAAAGAAAAATCAGTATCAAGCATTATAGTTTTTCCAGCCATTTACTGAAAAAATGAAAATTATTGCTTTTCATTTGGCTGAGAAAAAATTTTACAGAAAAAATTTTTGCTCATTTCAACACCAATTTCGATCGTTTGTATTGCCTCATTAAATGACTGAGTGAGCCTTGCAGAACAAAAGAATCTGTTGTGCAGGTAGCTGACTGTGTGACCTATAATGATAGTATAATCCCCGACATTGCCCTTATGAACTCACATCCTCCTGTTTTATTCCAATACGCTGACGAAGTTACGTAATAATCGGATTAACTACCATAGCAATAGGTGAAAACAATTTTTGAATATACCGCGTTACACTGATACGTTCAGGCGGTACCTCTTCATTGAACCATATCATGCTGTACCTGTAAGATTAGTATCTTTGAAAAGACCAGTATTGTATTCAATCTATGATTGCAGACATACACAGTACAGGTGATGAGTGTAACCTGCTTGTAGCGCAGCGCGATATGTTCAAAATTGTTTTCACCTATTGCTATGGTAATTAATCCGATTAATTACGTAACTTCACCAGCGTATAATGGCCGAATAAATTCTGACCATCACTTGGCTTGTTGGATTCGTCTATACTACAATTCGCTGTCGAAGTGACGTAATAATCGCAATAACTACCATCAAGCAGATTGCACTAATCAGCCGCGTATGTCACCAAACATAGATTGAATACCACTCTTTTCATAAATACTAATCTTACATGGCGAGTGATTAGCATTTCTTTGACAACTATGGTTCAATGCATAGGTGCCACGTGAACGATGAAGTGCAGGGCTATATATTCGAAATTGTATTCATCAATTGCTATGGTAGTTAATCCGATTAATTACGTCACATCGACAGCGAATAGCCTATGAGTATGGGTTCAAGTGGAACAAAAAATAGTGTATGTCCATTGCTAGCTATGGTAATTAATCATGTTAGTGTTTACATCACTACTTCGGTGAAGACAAGAGAAGTGTGCCTTCTCTACCAACGCCTGTGATATAACAGGTGCAAGCGAAACAAAATTGAATGACCAGAATAGTTTCCTTTGTCAGATGAATTGATTGAAGTTTTTGAAGACACTCTATTCTTGATGGGACAATAGATTCAAATATGGAATAATTATTATTCCTCATCTTTTTTTTTAATTGAAAAACTGCAATTGTGGCAACAGAACAATATTTATTTTGATTTCATCACAAGTCTTTCATTCTGGCGAGGGGTATAAAAGATGCATATATTAAGTTCGTAAAAAGGACCAAGAGTATCAACTAAATTGAACACCCCTGCAGTAAGTTGGAACAGGTTCTTGTATACAACATTAAAATGCTTAGATTTGCTTCATATATTTTCCAGCACGATGAAAGTGTTCTCGTGCGGGCTTCTTGCGGTCGGAATGCGTCATTATGGCAACAGCGGGCTAGTCGTAGGGGAAGGTACAACCCCCACGATGAGAACGCAGTTGCCATTGTCGACCGTTCTGGCCGCAAGAAAGCTAGTCTAAAAAGAGACGCGGCCACGGTGGTGGCCGGTCTTTTTGATGACACACTTATACACATAAGTAGAAACAAAATCGTGCTTAAGCCAAAAACGCACCCTACCTACCATTCCTCAAGAATTGGGATGGCACAAAGGTGCAACATAGGTTTTTATTGCAAAGACGAGGACAGACAAGTAGTTGCAACACCATCTGTCTAACCGTGGGTTTCGCTATTATTTAGAATAAATGCTTTTACTAGTTTCTATAAAACCACAAAATTACTAAAAAAACTATCAAAAATTTATTTTTTTTTTAAATAATAAAAAAAAACCAAAAAAATACCTATAATTAAAAGTAGAAAGGTAGATTTGAAGAAAGATAAAAGAACATGTCAAAAAGTTAAAATTAAACGAGAATGAAAAAACGGAACCGGTGCCCGGACCATGCTCTCTTCAGTTCCAAAGTCTGACGCTCTATCAATTGAGCTATACGATCCTGATATACGAAACAGTCGTTATTATGTCAATACAATTGATTGGCGTTACAACATACTTAGATGGAATGCATAGCCACCCAGTGCCAGTATATATTTGCTCAAACTCCAAATACAAAAAGCAACCAATTTTATTGAGGGCGTTTCTTAGGTATATCCTTGTAGACGGGGTTTTACGGTATGCTCGCCTCGGAAAAATGCGTTAGCCAACGTTAAACATTTGTGGAATCCCATAATTCCAAGATCAAATTTCAAAGCAGCTCAAATTTTGTTTAAAACCAATCAATTTAAAAATATATTTCTGGTCATAAGGATTCAGAAAATATATGGTTTAACCTATCTATGACAAATTGTTCCAAAGTTGAACTCCACATGGATCAAAACAGGAAATTTCCTCCGATTTTGATAAAAATTTTCGTCTTGTAACAACAATCTAGAAAAACAATAGTTTGCACTATCTAAGACATTTGGTTTCATAGAAAACACAGGAAAATACGTCACAACCAATATAAAACACCTAAGGTTTTGCAAACTATTCCTTATTGAAACTGTTATAACAAGTCGAACATTTTGAGACAAAATCATTAAAATTGGAGGAAATTTTCTGTTAGACCCATGGACCTCAAATGGTGACCTATGACTTTTGTTTTTGTTCATAACTTTGGAACGATAAGTCGTAGATAGGTCAAACTCTATTTCTTCTGAATCCTTATTACCAGAGGAATATTTTGAATTTTGAATTTTGACCCCTGTGCTTTTGTTCATTATATGATATTTTTGACCCCTGTGCTTTTGTTCATTATATGATATTTTTGACCCCTGTGCTTTTGTTCATTATATGATACTTTTGTTCATTATATGATATGCTATTCTGTTTCTCTTATCAAGTGTAATTGCTTTATAATGTTTTTAAATGTTTTTACTATAATTAATTTGTATTGGTTGTATTATGCCTTATAGAATATGTACTTTTGTAGTTTTTGCATGATGTATTAGTAAGTTTAGTTCTCTGTTCAGCGCATTGAGGCCTGGCATAATGGCTTTATAAATTTCTTTATTTCTTTATTTATTTTTATTTATAAACTTTGACCTTGAAATTATGGGATTCCACATAATGGATAACGTATTTTTTCCAATTTTTGGCCATTCCTGTATCACCTTGGGCTCAATTGATTCGCTAATTTGCAGTACCCGGTACTAGTAACTGTGCTTGTCAGCATATACTTAAGACTCCGTGTAAACAATAGGCTATAATTCTAAACTTTCACAAGAGCTCTAGTACATTTTACGACTCGACAGAGCAATTATTATAAAAATGTAGGATTTTTTGTTTTGGTAACGGAGTAGAATGTCTGAACCCCTTAAACATTTACCTCAGGTGTGATAAAAGAAAAGCACTTGAAAGTTACTTTATGACTGAAGCTACCACTACTAAAATCACCTCCCCCACTTGAATGCTATCGTCGCTACCTAAATGATCACATTGAATGCCTGACAGCTGTTTGAAGAAAACAGCGCTGTCAGGGCATCGGGCCAAGAAAGGTTTGTCTCTCAAACATTTTGCTAAAACAATATGTGCTATTCTTTTCTTCTTTTTTTTTTTAAGGAAAACAATTGCTACAAGTGGGGGGGAAGGTGAGCGCACTTCTTGTTTTTGCCTCTACGCGACCCACTTTCTTTTTTTTGGCCGCTACGCTATCAATTAAAAAAAAAACAAAGCCTGTAAAAAAGGCCCAGGGAACGCATTTTTTAGCGCTTGGATGGCTTTTCCATACTTGAGGGACAAACCATCTTTTTTATTTGCCCTCCTTTGTTGAGCATAAAAGAAATACGTTGGATTACTAAATCAAAACGAAAAGCCTCGGTTTTTGTTTGACTGCGTCTTACTATTTGTCAATCAAACATTTGAATTTGCGGCGGAGCGGAGAAAATAATGATCATATGTGTTTCAAGCGATTTATTTTCTACTTAGGGCCCGTTCACAAACACTTAGGGGGCCTGATGCAAAACAAATCATCGCGAAAAATGTTCGGCCCCCCTTTCAGATCTCCAAAATTTCAGAATCCCCCTTTTTGACATGAAATTATGGGTCAACTCCATAGAAAAGCAGAAAGTATAAAAATATAGCTTAAATAAATATACATAGTTATTTTGTTTTAAATTCAATTCAGATTAATTCCGTTGTTTGTCAGTTGTATGTATTATTAATAATACATTAATTGTGTTCATTACTAATTCCGAACATTGGTTTTTTCCCCAATACTATTTTTCCACGATCTTCTCAAAACACAAACACACACGTTTTCATTGAATCGACATCTTGATATTAAAATACGTTTATTTTACTCACCGAGTTAGATGCTCCAGAGATATTTGGATGTAGTTTGGTTCCTCCAAAACACAGCGACACGGACGGATGAAACTACGATCTCGATTTTGAAAAATAACGAACGACCGAAGAAGAGCCTCCGTTAAACTGAACTGGCCAGAAAAGTTATACAAAATGTTAGGTTGCTGGTATTCCTACCACTAAATTGATACAAAATCAACACTTGCTGCAGAGGTTCGGTTGTTTAAACCGTTACTCCTCGCGGAAACATACTTGGGTCCTCGTGGAACCAGGTTCAAACAAGAGGTAATTATTGAATAACTTTAGCTCATCCCGTTTGGATCCTCCAAATGGGAGGCACAAATTAGGAGCTGAAAATGCAGAATTAATATCATGATAATAGCAAGATTTTTAACTTTTTAATGTTCAGTTACCGAGATAGCAGCGACGTTTGTAAGTATGCTTTATTAGACCACAGATTTATAGAAGGAACTATATACTGTGATTAGACGACAAGCACAAGGCACGACTAACTCGGCAGCTACAAACGGTAGCAGGGCGTGGTAGCGCACGTCATGTGATCACCTCAGATTTTTATATTTTTTCATCCAATGGTAATCACCCACGATGCTCGACGTTATATAATTTCCTTACAAATTCGACAAGGTACGACTAAATCGCGCGGCGGCTACAAACGGTAGCAGGGTGTGGTAGCGCACGTCATGTGATCACCTCATAGATTTTTATATTTTTTCATCCAATGGTATTTACCCACGATGATCGACGTTGTAATATATAACTTCCATACAAATTCGAAGGGTGGCGTCTTAAATTAAAGGTGGGTGGTAAGGTTTGTTCATATTGTATTTTACCTCACATTGAGGCTTATTATAATAATAAAAATTCCCTTTAAAAGGGAAGGCCAGCCTCAATGCAGAAGAGGTCTTGTAAATAGTTTGGCTCACCTAAATTCTTGAAGAGGAATTATCGACGAGGAATTATCGGCTGACCCCACGCAAAAGTACAAGAGGAAACTGGTGGCCATATTGACTAGATTTACGAATGAGGAGAAGATCAGTAAGGCAAAGTACAAACAGTTGTACCCGACTGCGGAAAATGTCCCCAGACTCTATTGCACGCCAAAGATTCACAAACCTAACGCACCACTCAGACCTATTGTTGATTATACCTCTACTATAGGATATGAATCTTCTAGGTGGCTCGCTGACATCTTGGCCCCCATGGTAGGAAATTCTACTCACCATGTGTTAAACTCCAAGTCATTAGCTGAGGAGTTAGTGGAAGTTGTGATTGATGAAGGGGATATACTAAACTCCCACGATGTGGTTTCTTTGTTTACGTGCACGCCCATCAGTAAAGTTCTGGACATTGTGAAAGAAAGACTTCAAAAAGAGGGCTGGTTGAAAGAGTACAACAAATCCAACGGTTTCAATTTGTCAACAGAAGACGTTGTAGAATTATTAGATTTCATCCTATCCACCACCTACTTTACATTCCGGGGGAAGATTTACAGACAACTCTTTGGAGCGGCCATGGGTAGCCCTGTTTCACCGTTGGCGGCGAATATCTTCATGGAACACCTGGAAAATATTGCCATCGCTACTGCCCCTATGGAATGTAAACCTAAGTTATGGAAGAGATATGTGGATGATATCTTGGAAATTGTTTGTAAAGATGAAGTGAATAACCTCACTGACCACCTGAACCAAGCTGACGACACCGACTCTATCAAATTCACTTTTGAAAAGGAAGTGGATGGCAAGATCCCCTTTTTGGACACATTGATTGTTCGGCGAGATGATGGATCGGTTAAAGCCTTAATGTACGATCTTTTTAAATTTTTAGATTTTTCTTTTTTTCTTCTAAAATGATAATATGCAATCATTATGAAAGTTCACAATACATTTGGACGCGAAAAACATTGGGAATTTGCAAAGAAACAACATCATAAACTACACCTCTATCACTCGAAACATCTCGCACTGTTTGGATTAGGACAGCGAGTGCGGCCTCAGAGTTAGTCTCCTACGCGGCCAGCTTGGTTACGCTCCCTCCACATGTGGAGGGAGCGTAACCAAACTGGCCGCGTAGGAGACTACGGTTTGCGATCGTGGCCGACATAAAGTCATAATCTAAAAAATTATGACTTTATGTCGGACCAACAGAAAATCGTCCTGTTTTACTACAAATAGGACGAATTTGACAGTTTGCTCATAGATTTAAGTTAGAACATGTGTAAATATTACAAATATGCCAAAAAATCGGTTTTGAAAAAAATAAAGGTAAATTCTGAAAAAAGATCGTACATTATGACTTTAAGTTGTTGGTTTACCGTAAGGCTACTCATACTGACCAATATTTGAACTTTAGGTCACACCACCCTCTTCACCAGAAACTTAGACCCTCCCTCGGGTCCATGGAGAACGACTGGTAATGTAGATTACATAGCATTAAAAATCAACCCAATACATGGACCCTCCCAGTCTGTAAGCAATTTGACTTCCAGTTCCCACAAAATGCTGGGAGTTCACTTTTACGGATTTGGAGTCACGCAATCTTTCTATATACCACGTCCATGTTTTCACTACATTAACGTTTGTGTAAGCGACTAAACAACGATATTGTATCCGACCAATCAACGCAGCTTGGCAGCGCGGGGATATTTGAAAAGGCTTCCCTAGCTAAATAATGTGCAAACATTTGCAAACCGCACGCGATAATATACGCAATATGGACAATAGGCCTAAGTCCGAGTCGAGTGGTTGCCTTTTATTATTGCGCGTACCATGGGTCTATCAGACGCGTGCCACTTGAGCTCAATACCTCTCAGTTGTTGACAAGTGTCCCATCCGATCTTGCGTCACATCCCGCGGCATAGCTTTGTGCTACCATATTTGAATTGAAACTGGGGCGGGGCTTTCGTAATTGACATCGGAATCACCGTGCTTCGTTGAACGAATATTTGGAAGTGAGATCTCTAACAGATTGGACCAGTCTCGAATCAGCGCTCAATGGACTTTCGCGTTCACTTATAATACGAGTATATTTCTATATTGCTGCATGGTTGACTGTGGTGGGTGTAATTAGTGGCGTCGATTTGTGGATGAAGAGGAATGGGTTTTTGGCATTGAAGAAAATAAGGGGGGGGGGGGAGGTGGCATTTTTTTTTTCATAGGGCATTACGTAATTATTTATTGTTACATTATCCAGAGATGGAACCGAACCGAGACTGGGGGCCAGTCTACCAGAAACTAGGCGTTGTTCGTACCCTTCTCGATAGAAAGAACAAAATTGTCACTGAAGAGCAAGACAAGGTAGAGGAGGAAACTCACATTAAGGGGCTCTCCAAAATGCGGATACCCAGATTGGACCATTGAAAAAGTGAAACACCAGATGGCTACGCCCAAGCTCAAGAAAGACAGATCTAAGAAAGACGATTCCGCTAAGTCGAAAGGCCTTGTTGTCATTCCCTATGTGGAGGGAGTCTCAGAGCGTGTCTCGAGAGTATTCAAATCTTATAACATCTCCACCGCGATGAAGCCCCATTGTACGTTGCGCAACCTCCTTGTCCACCCCAAGGACAAACGGGATCCCCATCATTCTACGGACGTCGTCTATTCAATACCATGTAAGAACTGTGATTTGGCATACATCGGGGAGACAGGAAGGAAATTCGGCAAACGTTTGGAGGAGCACAAAACTGAGGCTGAGAAAATTGGTGATAATATAAAAACCAGAGCCACCAGAAAAGCATCCCAATCAGTTGTTCACAAATCGGCTATCACCGATCATGTAGTAGAAAACAATCATGTCATCGATTGGAGGCTAGGATCGTCGGCAAAGAGAGTAATAGATATAAGAGATGGATTAAGGAGGCGATCACCATCAGAAAGCGGGGCAATACCATGAACAGAGACGAGGGGCAATACAACTTGAGTCACGTCTTTGACGATCTGATAAGTGAAAAATCAACTGGCAACTCCGTTGCCAAGCAGCAGAAATCATCAGCTGTACACAGATCGTCATTGCAACAATAGCATCGATAAAGAAAACTGTCAGTTTTCGAAACGTCTGCAAGTGGAAATATTTGGACTAGTTGTAAGAAATTACAAATACCAGTTTGGCTCACCGTGAAAGGCATTTTATAGGATCACGCTTACATCCACGTTACATGACAGTTCACCAAACCATCAATGGTGAGAACATGCACACTGAAACAGCAAAAAGCATTAACTCCTATAACTCCTGTCAACTCTTTAATTCATTACTCCAAATTGTTCTGTATTTTTGTCTTTACTGCTTTTTACCCATGCTTATTATTAAAATCAAGAAATACACTGCAGTTGTTAGTTAATTCGCTATGTAAACTCAACTTACATGCACATTTTATTTTAAAATGATTTTATATTATTTCGCAATGTATAGTTTACTATAAAGTAGATAGTGGCAAGCACATGATAAAGGACTGATCATTCACTACAATCTTCACTTTTAAACTGTATTTTTTGAATGTGTTGATTGTTAGTCCGAAACTCCTGCAAAGCTAAGGACATGGCATCTTACCCACTCCATTCTGTAATAGTCTGCATAGACTACCCTGTAGTCCACTTGCCCATTGTGCATACTCTGGATATTGTATTTAAGCTTAAAACTCTGATTTAATTAATGTGTGCACAATTGATAGATTTTCACATCTGATCAGTCACCCTACTCCCTCTGTTTGTTAGCTTCCCAAGTGGACTACTGACATTGCCTTGCGGTTAAGATTTTTAACACGGGGCTCTATGGAGAGTTAGGCCAATTTCTGGCCTAACTAAAATTGGCCATGATGTAATGCATCTTTAAATGGATCTGCCTTGTGATTGGTCGCCCTTACCTCGCTATGGTTTAAATCGTCTGGGCCCGCGCCATTACCATTAACTACACCGTAAACAACTGTCTGTGGTATTTGCGGCGCTTTTGTGTTGACGCGAAAGTTAATCTCTCATCAAACATCTAGCGCGTCCATGCTTAGTACTTGTGGTTAATGGACTGATAAACAAGTATGCTTGACTGTGTGTTTTTAGAGAGCAAAGTTCAGGGGGTAAAGTTCTGCTTACAATTCAAAGTTCATAGTCGAATATTCGGGGTTCGCTATCAATAAACTGGTAGATTCCAAAATCAGAATTGTTCAGTATTAAAGTGAGCCGTTATAATTATGCAAGATAATGTTGCATTCAATTACTTTTATTGTCACCAATCGTCTGATATTTTAAACTCTTTATGACCATTTTACTATTGAATACTTTAATTTTAATAAACATCAGTATAATTTTGAGTTCAACGAAATGGGTTCATCATGACTAATAATAACACATTTTTAATAAAATTCAACTATGGCATAGTCTATAGTCTGCATTGTGTGTTTTCTCAGTCTTCAATCATTTTGTTGAATGTAATTTTATGAATCAAATAAAAATGATAGAAAGTGGCAGATAGATATGCTGATAGCTGAACAAGTTTATGTTTATATGTGTAGGCCTAACCTATGATAACTTTTTAAGTCATAATTAATTCAAACATAACTTTGGCAATACTCAATCGTTTTCGTTCGTTGAAACGGCAACACATACTTTCTTTTCCTTGCAAATCGAATTAGCAGACATCAAAAAAAAATTTCCACCACAAGAAGTAAAAAAAATAATTCATACCAATAGAAGAAGGCTATAATCTTAGCTAATCTTTAGTGCACACAAATCCCATCTCAGAATTAGATACCAGCCCTATGGGCTGGCGAAAAATATGGGTGGTCAGGGGCAGATCCAAATTTTTAAAAAGGGAGATGGCTCACACAATACCAAAACTGAAATATATATGAAATTTAAAAACTTAGTAAATTTATACATTTGAAAACAAATTGGTGTCGTGCTAATGAAGAAAGAGTACTTTTATATTGTCCCGAGATGCTCAAATGGGCTGATAGCGGAGATGTTGGGTTGAACTCCCATTAGTTGGATGAGGTTTGATAATGGGTGGAAAATTGATATTTATGACGGCATGATGTATTTTGTGGAACATTGAACACTGTGCGAACAGGATCTAACTGGTGAAGTAGTGGTGTGACGCTAGCCCGTCTATCAAAGTTTCCCGATAAATCGGACTGCTTGGCGCTGACCTGTTTCCAATGACTTGATGTCCCGTGCACGAACTTCATGCCGATGCAGCGTATTCAAACTGAGGCATACTGCAGTTACTGTCCGTTTTCCTATACACAATACACAGTGCTCTTTCCCATTGACGCGTGACCTCTACAAATAGCCCTACGTTAAAAGTATGGGCAGGGCCGTTCCGACCATTAGGCCAGGTAAGGCGGTCGCCTAGGGCGGCAAACGCAGAAGGGCGCAAAAACAGAGGGCGAAAAAAGAAAAAAACGGGAATGGAGAAAGAAAAGGGAAGAAAAATGAGGACGGATAAAAATTACAGAAAAGAAGGAAAACGGTCGTGGGCAGCAGTGGCGTATAGCGACGGGGAGGGGGCAGGTGGGGGCACGTGCCCTGGGCTCCATCATTAGGGGGCGCCGAATTGACCAATTCACCATCGATTCTGCGCCCCTCCAAGCGATGAAAGTCAAAATTTTCGCGCGCTTCGCGCGCATTTCACTACTAAATCATTTTAAAGATCATTTTATAATCCATTATAGCCACAATTTATTTGTGGTAGACCCTATTTCAAATCAATTTATAATTCATTATAGCCAACATTTATTAGTGGTGGACCCTATTTGTGGAAATTTTCGCGCGCAATAGTTTTGAGAATCGGGGTGAGGGGGCATCATTATGTATCCCTAGCCCTGGGCGTCACAAGCCCTAACTACGCCACTGGTGGGCAGTATACAAATCAAATAGGTCAAAACTGACAAGTTTTCAAGGGGTAACCACCTTTAACACTTTTTTGGTATGCTTTGGTGGGGCGGCAGGGAGAGGCTTTGCCTAGGGCGGCAAAACCCCTAGGAACGGCCCTGAGTATGGGGATATGACTAGTTAACGTCGCTGTGTGAAAAATAACCGGCCAATATTAAAAGTACTCTTCTAAAGTTCTAGAAAATATAGTTTTTAACATGTCCTAAATTTTTAGCTAATTTAGATGTTTGGAAATATTCGTACTTTGGTGTTTTAGTTAATGTTATAGGTAATAGTACATTGCCTAGTTAACGTCGCTGTGTGAAAAATAACCGGCCAATATTAAAAGTACTCTTCTAAAATTCTAGACAATATAGTTTTGTAACATGTCCTAAATTTTTAGCTAATTTAGGTGTTTGGAGAGGGTCGTACTTTTGTGTTTTAGGAAGGACATGTAAACGACAGATAACACCAAAAATATGAAGAAATTATTTCCAAACCGTGTTAAGTCAACAATCATTATGTTGCTCATTTTCAAGAATGCTGGTTTACAAAAAGCACGCCATTGTCTGATTTCGTGAACAAAGCCACACATACCATTGTTTCCTTTCGTTTCCTTTATAATCGGTTACCCAACTGAAGCTATGAATACCAGCTTTATTGCGATATCGCACATGAAAACAGACACTTGTGCACAACCAGAGAAGATCCGATTTAATCAGTTGAGCTGTTTCAATGAGTGTTATCTTGGTTTAATAGCTTTTAATGGGGTTAAGTCCTGCAAAGGTCGAGATGAATTCTACTGTAGACATGACTGCATCATGGTCTTACTAAACTTTGGTAAGCCTTTAATTTCACCTTCTGTGAGGACGGTCTAAGATTTCTTCGGATGATACCAAGGGTACTCACTGGTACTCACTGGCGATGTGCGCTTTGAAAGTGTTATCACTGGAAATAGTCCATCAAGAACAAAAGGTAGGAACAAAATGGTCACGGAATCCATGAAAATAATCCTACTATCCGGGATATTGGGACTAGCAATTTTTTGGCCGACTTCTTTAGCTACAGAGTAATTGAAGACAGATGGTGACGGTGATATGTTGACACTTCGATGCATTGAAGGCCATTCCCCATTTGTCAGCACATGAGAAGAGGCTTGTAGATCTTGCTGTAATGTCTGATGATTTCCCGAGCTTTTCTGGTCCCCTTATAATAGGATACCATCTGTCATCATTGGCAAATAATCTGATGTTGTACTTTATCGCATTTACAATATCATTGATATATATATATTCAGAAGAGTGTAGGACCAAGTAAAGATCCCTGATTGTATTGGGACCCAGGATGAGCACTGTCCATTGATTTTGTTTGGACAGTATTTATTTTAGGACATTAGAGCACATCAGACATATCGAATTGCATTCTGAATACGAAGAATGTCATTCTGATATCAAATAATTTTGGTTTTTGAAATTCGCAATTTAATACACATTTTATGGCAAATCATTAAAATTGATATTTTTGATATTTAACAGCACTCGAAGTAAACTTTATAAATCTGATGATTTATACTTAACGTGTATGTAGGTGGGATGAAATGCCGACGATCAATTGAAAATTTTGACCTTTCGTATTGAAGATATGGATTTTTTCCCCAAAACACCAAAAAAAATTAGGTCTTTTGGGGAAAAAATCTATATCTTCAATATGAAAGGTCAAAATTTTCAATTGACCGTCGGCTTTTTCCTCCCTGCTACATACACTTTTTAAAATATATCATTAGATTTATATAATTTACTTCGAGGACTGTTATATATCAAAATTTGAAAAATATCAAATTTTTATAATTTGTCATAAAATTTGTATTATATTGTGATTTTCAAAAATGAAAATTATTTGATATCAAAAGACATGCTTCGTATTCCGAATGCAATTCGATAGGTCTGAGGTGCTCTCATGTCCCACAAAAAATACTGTCGAAACGTAATAAACGCTCACTTTAGATCCCTTAAAGCCATATTATAACATTTGCTGAGGAGAACGCCCTCAAAATATTTTAAATTCTGATTTTTACACGATTGTAATGTACTTTAGTCAATAAAGATACTCTGCAAAAATCAAGACTTTAGATCCGAGATTTTTAATAAAACGCTGGAACCGGCGTTTTATTATTACGATGGAAATATTAGTCGAACACGTATGCACAGTACGTACACGGCGTGCGGGATACACATACGCACCCCCACACACCCCGAGGATCATACCGTATTACAACCGCGGAGCAACATGCATGGGCGCTAGTAGTAAATTCCAATTTTCTATGCTTTACCTCACTTGTTCGGCTCAAAATTAAAGGGGACATATCTGACAGTAAAAGCTAACATTTTATGGAAAATAAATACTAATCTATTTTTACAGAAATGTTATAATATGGCTTTAACTGTGACCTCCCGGTACCTTCCTATTAATACATTGACTTAACAGTTATACTGTGCTTTGATAAATACTAATCCAAAGTCTGATCAATTATACAGGGTGTCCCAAAAAATAGAGGCCCCTCATTGCACCCTCTTTTTCTCCTATTTCAGAAAAGTTGATCAAGTATATGTTGGTATGTAATGAAGCCTTCACCCGTTAGCTTTAATAAACCGAAACAATTGTTTCAATCGGCTCATAACTTTTAAAAATATGCCCTTTAAAAGAGATGTATCCTTTTTTCACTCTGTCCACGGAGGAGGTTTGGCTACTTCAAAGATTGAAAAGTGCATATACCATGCATGAATATAAAACATTCCTCGATGATAAGTTTATAAAATAACAACTTTATTTTAGGGAATGGGCTTTACCGGTGGGGTTATGGGTTATGAATTTTGTTAAGTGTCATTAATTTGGGCGCGATTGATGTGGGATGGGATTTCTTTTGCTATACTTGCAATTATTTATGTTTTTCTCGGTTATTTTATGCCTTTTTGTTTTATTATGTTTCTTACTTTCTTACTTTATTGTTTCTTGCTTTCTTTTTATTGACCACATCAGTCATTCCTCTTTTTAGAATAAAAGGTAGCCCTGAAAAGGGCTGTTTAGTTTGTCTTTGGTTCTTTTGAAGTGACTTTACTGTGCTGCTCTGCCCTCTACCTGGTTGCCTCCTTGACGAATACAGGTTTCAGCCCTAGCATACTGCAGTTACTGTTTTCCTATACACAATACACAGTGCTCTTACCATTGACGCGTGACCTCCCCAAATAGCGTACGTTAGAAGTATGGGTATTTGCCTAGTTAACGTCGCTGTGTGAAAAATAACCGGCCAATATTAAAAGTACTCTTCTAAAATTCTAGAAAATATAGTTTTGTAACATGTCCTAAATTTTTAGCTAATTTAGATGTTTGGAAATATTCGTACTTTGGTGTTTTAGGAAGGATATGTAAACGACAAATAACACCAAAAAATATGAAGAACTTATTTCCAAACCGTGTTAAGTCAACAATCATTATGTTGCTCATTTTCAAGAATGCTGGTTAACAAAAAGCAGACCATTGTCTCATTTCGTGAACAAAGGTCCACATACCATTGTTTCCTTGCGTTTCCTTTATAATCGGTTACCCAACTGAAGCTATAATACCAGCTCATTGCGATACCGTACATATAAAACAGACACATGTGCACAACCAGATAAGATCTGATTTAATCAGTTGAGCTGTTTTCAATGAGTGATATCTTGGTTTAATAGCTTTTAATGGGGTTTAAGTCCTGCAAAGGTCGCGGTGAATTCTATTGTAGACATGACTGCAACTGCATCAGGGTCCTCATTGCATCAATTGCGTTGCGTACCAACCTTGTGCGCCAGATACTTGCGAATATAGCAGTAATACGTTTGCAAATATCTTGGATTTTGCCACAAATGAAGAAATCAAGTGGTGTAAGGTCTAGTGATCTTGCAGGCCACTCCACAGCATGACCCATCCCAACCACTATCCGTGGACAGAGTGAAAAACGGGTATTTGTCTTTAAAAGGGCATATCTTCAAAAGTTGTGAGCCGATTAAAATAATTGTTTTGGTTTATTAAAGCTAACAATAACATGTTTCTTTGCATACCAAAATATACTTGATCAACTTTTCGGAAATAGGCGAAAAAGAGGGCGCAATGAGGGGCCTCTTTTTTTGGGACACCCTGTACTTCTTAAGGGAAGTGTAATGAGCGTGAGCCCTGTTTTGATTCCAGAGGGAGTGTGCCTGTAACAGACACAGCCACCAAAAAAGGACCAGCTCAGATCGCGCGCCAAATAAGTTTGCAGTTCAGAAATTGCATTTTTTTCTCAGTCTTGAAAAAAATAGGCAGAGGTGGGAATCGAACCCGGGACCTCACTTTTATAAAACCCATTGCGTTACCACTAAGCCAACTGAAAAGGTGTGAGAAGTTTGATAGTAATCCTTGATATTGCTGAATAGAATAAATCAATACTGATAGGCTTATTTATCTAATGTACGATCCATAGGGCCTATAAACTAGGAATATAATGTGAAATGATTATCAATCGACCAATCAATCAAGTTTTAAGTTATCAACAATCAACAATAAACCGATGGGCCATGGAATATTACTAATTTCTTACTAATCTACCAAATAAATAAATAAATAAATAAATAAATAAATAAATAAATAAGTCAATAAATAAATAAATAGGCATAGGCCTAAATAAATAAATACATAATGCAGAATGCAGTTAGTATTTTAGTTAGAAAACTATTCTAATGCTATGCACGCAAAGGACTTGTGCCTTTAATATCCGCGCCTAATCAATAATGGGTCTTTCACCATGGTGACACACCATGTTAAACTACTGACCATGCTGACTGTATCCCTGTAGTAATATCTACTGACCAGCTGCTAAACATTTAGTGAAGTGGATGCTTTTACTGTACCCAATCAAGTCTACATATCAAGGTCATAGCAGGGCATTTACAAAGAATGGTCAAAGGCCATTGTTTCCAAAGAAGTATAGTATAGATGTTGACGCAAGCTTTCGTGCGGGAAACATAAAAACATACTCGCCAGTCGTGGCCTTTTTATGAGATTTGATACGGCGCTGAAGTCTATGGCTGTCCCAAACTCAGTTCCAGACCCGGTTTCCAGATGCAAATTTGTATGTTGTTACAAGGAATGCAAACTCATTTTATCAATAAGCGACCCACATAGAGGAATACGACATCTATCGTGAGCCAATAGAGAGTTCCCGTGTTTTGGGTTACCCGCCATCTTGGAGGGAAACCTAAACTCCGTTTACAATTTTCAGAATACCAACACTCGCGCAATAATTAGCAAATGTTATTTTGTAGAATGTAGCACCAATAGGGTCATTGACCAAATCAAAGGAATGAGGAATACGGCGGTGCGAATCACGTTATAAACACTATTGTAGTCCGTTCCGCTTGAAAACACGGGAACTCTCTATTCTGTTGCCTGCAAAAGCCGACGATCAGGTAAGAATTCTAAAAGCAGAGTGACTATATATTCGTATTAATTTCATTATAAGCTTAAAACGCATTGAAAACGCCAAATTGCAGTCACAAAATATACAATATGAGTAAATCACCAAAGCAAATGGTAACATAGGTATGTGGAAAAGAACTGCAATAACTATAACAAAAGAGTTAGTTGTCTTTGGCATGTCGCTTTTTTGAAATATCACCAAAAATATCAAATATTGGAAAAACGCCCAAAAATTTAAAACAAACACGAACCTTCCAAAACAAATAGATATTCGCACTCGGCGGCCCAGTGACTACCTGCAGCTGTGATTTGGGGTTACTCGTTGCTTGAATTCTTCCCCTCTCCAGATACCTGTACTTCAAGTTCGCCCATACCCCACGCCTTAAATGTTTGACGGTGTACTATATTATAAGGTTTTCTTTGGATTTTGGTGGCCATTTTGAAAAGCGCCCCCAACTGTGATCTCCTGGTACCTTCCTATCATGGGCGTCAATTACAGGGGGACAGGGGGGATGTGCCCCAACCAAATTCCTTCAAAATTTTTTATAAAATAAGAAAAACATAGGAGAGTGACGGTATGTGCCTAACGTATAAGTGGTATTTTTTATTTGGGGGACAAAGGTCATTAAGGGGTCACTTCCGGTATGAAACGAAATACCTTCAAAATGCTACTTCTCCCACAAATTACGAAGGACGGTGACGCAACTTGCACGCATGCATTGCTAGTACCCAGTGTCTATGAATCATACACAGATTTGAGGTCAAAGGTCATAAAGGGGTCACTTCCGGTATAAAACCAAATTCCTTCAAAAAATTATTAGTTAAGAAAAACATAGGAGAATGACGGTATGTGCACACATGAATTATGTTTATCTAATGTGTATGTGGTATTTTTTTATTTGGGGTCAAAGGTCATTAAGGGGGCACTTCCGGTATAAAACGAAATTCCTTCAAAATGCTACTTCTCCCACAAATTACGTAGGATGGTGACGCAACTTGCACACATGCATTGCTATTACCCAATGTCTATGAATCATAAACAGATTTGAGGTCAAAGGTCATTAAGGGGTTATTTCCGGTATAAAGCCAAATACCTTCAAAAAAATTTATCAGCTAAGAACAACATAGCACAGTGACGGTATATTCACACATGAATTGATGTTACCCAGTGTAAACGTGGTATATTTTTTATTTTGGGTCAAAGGTCATTAAGGTGTCACTTCCAGTCCAAGACGAAAAACATTCAAAATGTCCCTTCTGTCACAAATAACATAGCAGAATGATACTATGTACACACATGCATTGCCATAAGCCAATGCCTATGGGGTTTTCATAGATTTTGGGGTCAAAGGTCATTAAGGGGTCACAACACGGCTGTGTTCGTGGTCTTAGACCACAACTATGTCTAGTTTCTTCTTTTTTGTGTGACACCTACCTAAGTAGTAAGGGAGGAGTGATGTGCAACAGAAAAACTGGTCAAGAAAAACTATGTGAGAATTTCTCCTTTTACGCACTTACCTAATTTTTATTAAAGCCATATTATAACGTTTCTATAAGAAATAGAATAGTATTTTTTTGGTATAAAATGTTTTTCTGATCAATTAAGGACACTCAACCATATTCTATTTGGTGGTGTGAAATCATATAACAAATGTAGCAAATACACAAGAGGAATGGTATGGTTTCTTAGAGGTGGGCGACCTGATTGACAGCCTCATCCCCAACTTTACCCTATCAACATGCAGATGTTGGTATCAGGTGAAAGCTCATATTTTTCTCATTAACATATTGAAATTAGTTCCAAATCGATATATTTCTGAAGAAATCGTTAAAAAACTGCTGAATTAGTCTCAAATTTTTGACTAATTCAGCAGTTTTTTGACGATATCTTCGGAAATATACCGATTTGGAACTCCTAGTTTCAATATGTTAATGAGAAAAATATGAGCTTTCATTTGATATCAATTTATTACATGATCATGATGATTATCATTAATAAAAACACTGTAGACTACCAGTTTTACGCTGTATTAAATGTCAATAATTCCATGAACAATTAGTCGCATTTATAATGAACATTTACATGATCTTTTTGCATGAATGCTTGAAAGGGGCAACAGTTTATCTTATACGTAAGTTTTAAAGAATTTGATTTTCCAAATATATCAGGTCATCTTGCTTTAAAAGGAGATACCAAGGCTTTATAAGGGGCGTCATTTCCGCCCCATGTACATATTTCTTGGGAATGGGAAAATGCCAAAGCTTTTGTTTTTACATGTTATTGACCGTAACTCAAGAACCGACAGACCTATGGAAATATAAATGCGATTATTGGCTTCCTTGACTTATTTCCTATAATATCGATGTATTAATATTAAGAAACACACTGCATTTTTTAGTTAAATGCAGCTTGATTTTCGATAATTTGTCTAAATTGTCAAATCTCAAGAACATTGTATGCTAAATTTGCCAATTTTAAGCATGAATATTCAAACAAAATGCAGTTTGTAAAACTTTTGACAACTGAGTAACAGACTAAAATCTAGGTAGTCATAAAAGATGAAAAAAAGTTTTTAAAAAGAGCAACAAAAAAACCAAGACCATTTCAACTTACCCTGTATTTCAAATAAACTCACACATGGTCATTTTTGCGATATCACAGTACTGTACATTTATTCATGTATTAATTCACATACATACAATGTTTGTTTAACATTTACATCTATAACAGTATTTTCTATTGGTCATACCTTTATGGAGAATTCATGACAATTGTTTGTATATAAAATTGGTCAATGGTAGATTAAGATTTCATACTAGTATTTAGGAAAAGTTACATGTAAGGTCCCATAGCACTTGGTATATTGGGGTGGGTATTACAGTTAAAATCCATACACTCCATATCGAAGATATCTTAATTTCCCAAACAGGGGGTGAAGATTTCAAATGGAGTCGCCCATTCAAGTAACCCCATTTGTGATCTACACCCCCTGTGTGGAAGATTAAGGTTGTGTCTTGCATACGGGGTGTACGGATTTCAACTGGAATAACACATTATTGATTTGTATAATCAACATACCCACAACAGAGCATGCCCAACATAATGACGAAGGCCTGCTTTGACTGGAACACCCTGTATTACAAAACTTTGTTAAATTAACAGAGAAAGAAGAATTTGGTTACCAGATGTCCTCTTGAAAACCACTACATGTATCTTTCACTTTTTAAAAGCTTTTTCGCTTTTTCTTGGTTTAGCAGCAACATAGCTTGGGACACCATCATAGCATTCAGTGTAGTGTTTCAATTCTTAGTCCTATTGATGAGAGCAGTACACAGTACTAGAACTATGTCCACATTGTAGACTTGATCCACATCTATAGCCTGTACCATACTTAATGTGGATTATGACATATATCCAATATTTGACAAAGTCCATTGCCAAGACCAGTATCAAGTACAGGGGACTAGAATTATATCCACATTCTGGACTTGATCCAGATTTATTATAGCCTGTACCATACCATAAGTGTGGATTATGACATATACTGCGTACAAAAAGTATCCAAACACTTAAAATAACAGCTATTTCTAAATGACACTAAAACTAAATTATAAAATGAAATAGGCAATAGATGGAGAATGTTCTTCTGCACATTTTGGTACCTCATTCGGTACGGCACTTATAGCAATTTTAATGAAAAAGAGCTTTAAAGTGACAAAAATTTGCAATGACTTTTCCCTTAAGGCACGCAGATATTGAACACAGTGGAGTGAGCGTTTATCCGTCAAGCTTCATTGAACTTGTAACAAAAGGTACCAAACTCGCCTTGAAGGTGGAAACATCTCAAATGTGTCGCTTGTGAAATTCGACCTTTTGTCATTCAAATGCGTATAGCTTAGTAGAATAAAATCACATCGAGCCGGATAAGGTATCAAAGTACGCAGAACAAAACTCTCCATCTATCGACTACTTTATTTTGCAATTTAGTTTTACTGTCTTTAAGACATTGCTTTTGTTTTACGTGTTTGGATACTTGATCCTGATCTCTTATTTCAGGTCTATGAATGGAGCCACCATTTAACAAGATTCATTTGGATATTGTCCAATACGACCAGCACCCACTAAATAAGATTTGGTGCCCCCAATGAGCTATTCCAGTTCAAATCCATATATGACCTTAATCTTCCACATTTCAAAATGGTTACCTGAATGGGCAACTCCATTTGAAATCCACTCCCCCTGTGTGAAAGATTGAGGTCATGCCTTCCATAGGGGTGTATGCATTTCAACTGGAATAGCCAAATACCATCCTTGAATGTTAGAAAACAAAATACATAAAGGTATGTATACATTGTGCTATTCCAGTTGAAATCCATACACCCCCTATGGAAGAAATCACCTTAATCTCTCACACAGATTTCATATAGGGTTACCTGAATGGGTGACTCCATTTGAAATTCACACCCCCTGTGAGTGAGATTAAGGTCATGTCTTCCATAAGGGGTGTATGGATTTCTACAGGAACAGCACATTATGATGATAATGAACTGAAGTTAATAGGCTATATACTTATATGTAGACAGAAAGGCACAAAAAACAAGAAGAAATAAACCAACTTCTTTCCACTCTTAAATTTGATGGATACATCTTTTGGCAATATAACAACAAAATATTCTACATTAGGCGACATAAAAAACATCCTGTTCTATGCGGGCCCGACTGACCCAGACTCTGCATTAAGTTTTTTTAACTCATTTTTTTACTTCATGAAATTAAAAACTGGGTTTTGGCCAAAGGGGATTGAATTTGACTAAACATTTTTGGAAAAAAATACAGAAAATTTTCCAAATATGTTCACAAAAATTTTTCAGAATTTTCCAAGCTGTTGAGTATTTTCTGTTGCTGTTGGTAATTTGCCTCTTCCTAAAACAAACCCCAATAATAAATCCCGATTAAGCAATCCTACATAGCAAGTCTGTCCGGCCATAGAACAGAGTTTTTTTGTCGCCTTAGATAAAATTAACCATCTAAATCCAATCCCTCATTACACAGTCCATAATAACCCCATTGTTGTACATGAAGCACACATTAATCATACATAAAATGGCAAACATATGACAAAGCAGGCAACAAGCTTGTTCCAAATTCTGTCTGCAACCCTGGGATTCATGCATGCCAGTGGTTTTCATTGTGGTATTTATGGGTATTAGGGTTAACATAGTCTTCAATGCAGGAAAATACATGTTATTCAACCCTAACACTGCCCCCTGCTTTTTGCTATCGGAAGTTAAAGAACAAACGAAAAAGGAGAAAGTCACTTGGCACCCCCGGGATTCGAACCTTAGACCCCCCGCATGCCAAGAACATGATCACCGACTGGTAGACACACAGGTTACACTGCCCCGGGTAGTGATTTTCTGGCATATAAGTAATGTTTACACATGTCCCAATCGAATTACCCTTAAATAGGTCAACAGGACAATTCTGATTTAATGTTGTAATAATGACATTAAATCTCAAAGTTTAACAGCCAAAATAGCCAGTGGGGTTTATTTCATTTTACCTCATTATTTCAGCTTAAAATGGATATATTTGGTAAAGAATAACAAAATTAGAATTTGATGGAAATCATTATGGCTTTAATGTTAAGACAAGGAAGGCTGTCCAGCAGGTGTCATCTACAGAGCCAGGGAAGAGCTTACATTGAGAATCAAATATCCATGCACAAAATAGTTGTAGGTTGAACACTGCTACTGTAAACTTCTTCAGAGAAATCTGAAGTTTTTGCTCAGGTACACCTGTTTTACAAACAAAATAATTTGAAAATAAAATAGATACCGTATATTCTCTTGAAATTTTTGTAACGGGAGGGCACTTATTATTATTATTAGGCCTTTGTTACAGCCATAATTCCCAAAAAAAATCATTAGGTAAGTTTCAAAATCATGTCAAAGTGAGGAACAATGAACTTGACTTCAGTTGCACTTCCAGGTTTGCATGTCATTTTCAGCAATTACCCACCGTTTGAATACCATGGTATGCTTACTTACAACACAAAATAGCATGGACATTTCAGCATTTTTTTAACATTTTGGTTGAAAAAAAAAAAAAATGGTGGGGGGGGTCATTCATTCGAGGGGGCAACTATTTGAGAATATACGGTAACAAAAATGAATGAAAAAAGATAACTGTACGGAATCACAGAATCTTACTGGCTTATCACTTTCTGTTAAAACTCTACACTGTAACAGATCTTCTGAACATCACTTTTATTTGCTCATTTTAAGAATACAAAAAAGTGAAATAACATATTTTTTGTAATACAAAGTACAATTTTGATTCATTTTTGGGAATACAACCACTGTGCTGGGAGTGTTACACAACTATACTAAACAAAAAATGTATAAAAATAGCAAAACTGAAATCTACATAACTAAAATCATAACTAAATGTCTATTTGACTACAAATAAAAGAAAAACTCACAAGCACATTTTTGTCAAACTGGAGAAATGGATATGATCTAATGCAGCAAAATGTTGTGGTGTACTTGGCCATTCTATTTAAAATCCACCACCCCCATGTGGACGATTTCACTACCATTTCAATTCCATGTTATGTTCAATCCAACTAGAATTTTTTTGGCTAGTTTTGTGTTAAATTCCAGTTGAAAATTGTTGAAATTTATCAAATACAGTTCAATAATGCACAAATTGGCCTCAAATTAAGACAATTTTGTTCAGAATTCCAAACAGATTTTCCACACCTTTACCGCTTTTTTATGGATATGGATGAAAACGGGTGGGTCTGGAATAATTAAGTTGGTCCAATTTGGTTGGTATTCCAAAATTTTCCACAAGGGGGTGTGGTTTACAAACGTAATAATAGCCCATTTCACCAAATATCAAATATTTCACCAAATCATTGTGCTATTCCAGTTGAAATCCATACACCCCCTATGGAAGACATGACATTTATCTCCCACACAGGGGGTTCAGATTTCAAATGGAATCACCCATTCAGCTAACTCCATTTGAAATTCACACTCCCTGTGTGGAAGATTAAGGTCTTCCATAGGGTGTATGGATTTCAACTGGAAGAGTATGACTAAAGTTACAAAATTGGTGAAATTCATCGAGTTTAATTTTTGATGCATTAGGTCACTTTTCAGCACAGCATGAAGTTATAAATAATAATAATAATAAACATTTTTTTCTTCAAATATTTGTACAATATAATTGAGAAGAATAAATAAGTATGGTGGGATTAAACAAACGGTACAACATCGCCAATACATAATACAGGCAAATTATGCAGCACATCGTGAAAACAATAGCAAATGACTTAGCAACTAAGCCCCTCTTCTCTATTCATTGAAATAAACAAAACATTCATAAGTATATTAGACAAATTATGCAGTACAGTGATTATCAAATGCTACATGGTCATGACTTTGCAAGTAGGTCCCCTCGTCTTTGTTCATGGAAAGAAATGACAATAATAAGTATATCAGACAAATTATACAGAACAGTGATAAAAATGATCAGATGCTATAGATTTAATGAAGCTATTGACATGACTTTGCAAATAAGCTCCATCTCTGTTCACAAAGAATTGTTGGGCAAATTCTGCAGAGCAATAATTCAAATAATAGCAATTACATTTGATGTGGAAAGATTATAAACATGACTGGAAACTAGAACATTCATCGAATGTAAGTTCATACGTGCTGGTAATAAACAATTTCCAAAAGTTTAAACTCACTTTCAGCACAAAAATTCACTAACCTTGAATTTTCAATGTGTGACAAAACTATTAGTCTCACCTAAGGATCCCACTCCAACTGAAAAAAAATCAGGTGTGGTTTACGAGATACCCTGCGGCGAATGTACAAGTTCATACATCGGTCAGACAGGTAGACAACTCGGATAAAGACTGAAGGAGCACAAGTCAACTACCCCCAGCCGCAAACCCTCTGCTGTTGCAGAGCATAAAACAGAGTCTCACCACAACATTGACTGGGAATCCACAAAGGTGTTAGCCAAAGATGATAGAGAGTACCCCCGTTTAGTGCAGGAGGCCCTCCAGATCAAGAAGAAATCGCCAGAACTAAATCGCGATCAAGGACTGGAATTGCCAACCTTATACAACGCCCTCATTCGACCAAAAGTTGCCAATGATCAACAAAAGGGCAAGTCCATCACAACATCTTAGGACTTCTTCTGATGAAGATGTGTGTCACACATCAAAAATTCAAGGTTAGTGAATTTTTGTGCTGAAAGTCAGTTTAAACTTTTGGAAATAGAACATTCATGGAAACTTATCAATATTATGTCACTCAGAGGACAATTATAAATTGGTTATTTGAGTTGAAATCCATACACCCCCTATGGAAGGCATGACCTTAATCTCCTACACAGGGGGTGTACTTGTAGATTTCAAATGGATTCACTCATTCAGGTAACCCATTTGAAAGTCACACTCCCTGTGTGGGAGATTAAGGCTGTGTCTTCCATAGAGGGTGTATGTATTTTAACTGGAATATTCCGATAATCAAAGAGGGAATCTGAATGGTTGAGGAGATGTGCACTTCTGTAACCTGCATTGCATATAAACAATCATACCCCTTGCCCATATTCAGAATATAAACTTTTCCTGACCAAAAAAACCCTGTTTAACCCTATCACATAGCTCATGTTAGATTTGTCCCATTTAATTTATTGTTTTTAAAAATGTACACAAATTATGGAAATTTTTCTATAAAAGTTGCTCTGAAATACTCAGAATATCGTAAGTGAAAAGAATGATTTCATCATGCACTATACTTTGACATTCATTTTCAAGCAGATTGCAAAAATTGGCCATTCCACTTGAAATCCATACACCTCATATGGAAGACATGACCTTAATCTCCCACGCAGGGAGTGGAAATTTCAAATGGGGTTACCTGAATGGGCAACTCCATTTGAGATCTACACCCCCTGTGTGGGTGATTAAGGTCATGTCTTCTATAGGGGGTGTATGGATTTCAACTGGAATAGCCCAATTGAATACAGATATGTATACCTAGTAAATATGAGGCTATATTTTTGTAAAATATTATTTTCATGTTATGAGGTGTTTTTCTTTTAGTACAAAAGGATGGAAATTTATTTGATAATACTTGGAAAAACCTTTTTTTCATTTGATAACTACATATGAGGGAATAGTGCAAGAAAGCCCTTTCTGCAATAGCTGCCATGTGCCACAGTGTTAAATGAATACAATATAGATATGCAGAAATTGTTAAATGTCTATAGGGCAGCTATTACAGAAAAGATCTTGCCCCAAACACTCCATAAGAACTGGAATTCATTGCGACTGTCCGCTCCATATGCACACCGTGCTTATGCAATGCCAACATACAATCATTGCCCAAGCTATTTAGAATACTGTACTAGTTATCACAGAATGTTGGCACTTTACCGTGCACATTGCATAAACATGGAAGTTGAGTTCTGATTGACAGATTGAAATCACATCATGAAAGGTTATCAAACAATGCTAGTATGCTCCATTCCCTTACCAAGCCGCTTAGCATACTGGATGACCCTAGCGTGACCCATTTATTATAACATATTAAGCGTCGTCAAGTGCCCAACTTCTGTGATAGACAGTATAATAAGAAATTTCTTATACTTATTCAACCTTAGAACTGGCTAATATTAGATATTTCTTAAAGTCGAACCCGACTTTCCATCTACCCCAGGGCCAGCTCTCGGTGGCCATGATTGGACCACACCCAGTGCTCAGACACTTGGGATATATTTTAGTGTTGGTACATAGGGGCATAGCATGTCTCAAAACAATCAGGGATATTTCTGAACAGAAATTGTCAACAATTGTGATGTCACCCATTTGTTTTTGTGTGAAACTGGTTTGGTTCCATATTTTGAACAGTCGAATGTGAGTTCATACGTGCTGGTGATAAACAATTTCTAAAAGTTTAAACTGACTTTCAGCACAAAAATCCAACTAACCTTGAATTTTTGATGTGTGACACACATCTTCATCAGAAGAAATCCTAGGATGTTGTGATGGACTTGCCATTTGGTTGACCTGTTGATATTTTGAACAGGAATTCTGGGATGTGTAATCCACAAATTAAATAAAAAACATTAAAAGTAAAAACATATCTGCATTCAATTTTGATGTAAAATCTGGATTACACATCCTATAATATTGAAATTGATTTAGTTTCACACACACAAAAAAAATTGGGTGACGTCACAATTTTGAATGATTCCGGTCGAGAAAAATCACAAAAATCAAACGCTACCCCTGACTAATACTTGGGTATCCCGACTAACATCTGCCCAACTTTAGAGCCAGTACTGAATTCATACTATAATATCAATCAACCTTAATGGGAGTATACTGTCAGAATCCCTTCAACATTATATCAACATTTACAGCTAAAAAATATAACTTGTTTAAGATATCAATATCTCCAAATATTGCCAGCAAATTTGCAAAATTCATTATTCAAATTTAGTACAATATAAATATTATTAATAATTTAATTTCAAAATTGATAGCATTCATTTTTAGTACCAATGCAAAACGTACCTGTGTAATACATTGTACCATTCTCTTAGTACCTTATTATTATACATCCATTGTGTGATAGGGCTATTCCAGTTGAAATCCATACAACCCTGATGGAAGACATGACCTTAATCTCTCACACAGGGGGTGTAGATTTCAAATGGAATCACCAATTGAAATTCACATTCCCTGCATGGAAGATTAAGGTCATATCTTCCATAGGGGGTATATGGTTTAGACTGGAATAGCCATTACTCTCACACAAAAGCACATTTTGTTCATATCTTTAGCACATTTTATGGAAGTTTGACAATTGCTGTAGTTTTGGCAATTCTTATCACCAAAGCAGTATCATAAAATCAACATAATCATCATCTCATCATTTCAAATCAATAACTCAGCGGCACAAAGACATATCTCCATTAGCTACAGTGTGTATGATTGCCTGTGATATATGCAAGAGTTTGCTCAATGGACAATGCATGCATCATTTCATTGTTTGTTTCAACTTGTTGACTCAGCAGCACAAAGACATATCTCCATTTCAATTGACTCACAAATGGGCCTATTCAGCCAAATAGTACAAATATCATGTATGAGATGACATTACCTGAGATTTCACAGAATGTGATTGGCTGAGTGCTGCATGGTATGTGCCCCACTTGATTAGATTTCACAGTATGTGATTAGCTAAGTGCTGGTGTGTGCCCCGCCTGCTGAGATTGCACAGTTTGAGATTGGCCGAATGTTGGTGTATCTCCTGATGGCAACCACAATATGACTGGCAGGGCAGTAAGCAGACAGATGATGGTGGATGCGATATCGTCATTTTTGACGTCACCATTGGATTAACACATAATCATGAAATCTTCACAAACAATTCTAATTTTTTTTATGTGGTGTCAAAGCAAAATTATCTTACTCTAAAACCGTTGGGGTTTGACAAAGTACCCCACTATTATATGATGTTTTTCAATTTGTAACTGCTAACCGTGTATTTTGAATGGGGCTGTCGGCCTTGTATTTTCCCCAGCCTCGAACGTCACGTGTTGCGTGTCCTATGCCTCCTGAAAGCAGACTTTTAAAGCAACACTGCCCTCTAGTGGAATTTCCAGTGTGTCACTCAGTAAAATTGTTCAATAATATAATGTGGTCCCTTTCCACACCAACCTGTTCATACATTTTCAAATTTTAGACAAATATCCTTAAAAAGGGACAGATGGCAACATTTTCAATCCCACAAGATTTATTTAAGAAAGTTTATATTAGAAACTAATACCCTGAGAGACCCCATCAACTATAGCAACACTTGAATGAAAGAATAGCGTAAGTGCACTGTTATTATTATGTACTTATGACATTCTTCCGTTCAACTGACATTTAATAAATAAAATAATAAATTTAGTTCACTACCAAATTGATCTGCACTATTTTCCGGCACACATTAATATATTTTTTATCCATTTTGAGCACTACTTCATTAATAATTGACTCAAAACATGACATAATGGATCACATGTATAATTACTCTCAGTAATAATGGCTTTTATCACCATGAGAACTACCTGCCGATTGGCCAAAAAGAAATTTTCATTATCAATTGGACGAATCAGCAACATTGTTAGAATAATTTCACTACGCAAAAAAATTGGGGTGAATTATTTGCAAAGCTCAATTCTGATTGGTGATTAAAGTGAAAATATAATGTTATTGACCAATCAGAGGTAATGTTAGATCGGCAGGTAGTGCTCAGGGGGTTAAAATCAGAATATGGAATGCTCAGTTTCTAGAAATAATCTACAATGCTGTAATATTTCAATTCAGGGATTGCATTCATTCATTAGGTTATTCTGTTTGAAAACTGCAGGTTTTTAGTTCAAAATGACAACCAATTTGGCAAATAATAAACCAAACATTTCAGCAAATGTTGAAGAACTTGAATTTGGCAGCATATCATATAATACCTGTAAAATGGTACATCTGATCATAATTCCTCCCCAGGAATCCCTCCCCCTTTTACAGATTTTACCAACCAAAATACAAGCCAGAACAATATCGGATGATTATGGTACTTCAAAATATACATGTTTGGTTATCACTTTTAGCACTGTAACTGTAGTTTATTTTGACTGCAGAAAGAGAAATCCCGCAAATTTCTGATAAAAGCAGTGAAAATTTCAACAACAAAAAAGTTTGTAAATTCTTCTTGATACCACACAAAGCTGAATTTAGCCTTGGCCTTGTTCAAATGCTGTACAGTAAATATTTTGCCTTTAAATACAAAAAAGTAATGTAATTATTTGTAATATAAATTCATATTTCTTTTTAAAAAATAGCACATCTTGTACATTTTACATTGCAATTTCACATTTTGAGCAGCAGAGGAAAGAAAGGCAACATTGGGCAAGTGATTGAACTTTAACCTTGTTTTTGACCTTTAACCTTTGCAAATGAAGAATTTACTAACGAAAGTATGAAAGAAACGAATCATAAAGAGGACCAGCCATATTAAACACAATATAAAATATTTGGTAAACATTAACAGTACTATTTTTACTTATCATGCAACAAAAGACTGCAATTCAAAGTACCAACACATTTAAGGTCAAAGGTCAAAATACACAAAAATCAGTTTTGCTGGTTTGGCTCTAAACAAATCAATAAGCAAAAAATGCATGAAATGCTTAACATTTATTAAAATTTAGATTTTGTCTCAAAAGCTTTCAGCAGGTCTACATCACCCATGACCTTTGACCAATGCTACCTTTCAAACCTAGCTGACCTTTTGACCTCTAATCTACCCTCTCTGTCACTGTCATTCAATTGTAATTCTTTCAAAAGCGTTCAGGTTCTGCATGGGTTTCTGTACTGACGAGCTCATTAGCAAACTCCCGCTGGAACGACTGCTCTCATAGCTTCCTACTGAATCCAAGTCATCACCATTGCTACGAAGATCCATCATGGGTGGGGGCGCTGTTCGCCACTTGGAAATAGGCGAATCAGGCGTTACAATCTGGTACTGCAGATTTAATAGGAGAGGGAGATAAAAATGGAAACATACATAGTTATAGTTGTATTATTTGATGTTTAGATACACGTTCAGTCACAAAACACGATACACACCATTGCTGCCCCATGTTTTTTTTATCACTTTTGTTATTGATAAAAAAAATGTTGTTGGGCTGAAAAAACCTCATATGTACTTTTGGCCCCTGAACATGTTTAAAACAAAACTGCCAACAGGTCACATAAGAGGTTTTGCTTTAAACATGTTCAGGGGACAATGACGTATAGGTTTTTCCTGCCCAAAGACGTAATGTTATACACAAAGCAGCCTTTAGATATATCGCATTTTGCATTAACAATATAGCAAATCAACATATATTTATGGTAAATAATTGTCTAATATGTGACTGTCCGCCAAAAATGGGCTGTATTGTTGGTGTTTTCACCTTTTTGAGATATTGGACAGGCAAATCCTCCTTAAAATCAGCCTTACAATGTACCTGTCCCTGTTGTCTGTTTGCAAGGTAGTAGAAACAAAAGTCAGTCAAAGTGTTAAGAAATCCTTTGTTTTCTATTGCTTTTCGACAAGTTTAATGAATCATATCTCAAAACAAGCTGTGCCGACACTACAGTCTATTCATGGTGGATGGTCACATATGATAGATTACTAGTGGTATAATTTTCTTCAGTGTCAAACAAGTCTTCGGAATATGTTGTACATGTAATGATTTTCAATATTATTCATTTCTTTTTAATCACAATTTACAACGCTTTGTGGTAAATCAAACCAAATTAGGCATTGATAGTCAAGATAGATGTTGTAAGTATTCAGAATTCAGTACAAATGGCCAATACATGTATGTATGCACACACAGACTGAACTGGGTACAAGAAGTACTTGGTAATTTTGGCCATGTAAATGGCCATACACATGTGTGCACAGACTGAACTGGGTGTAAGAAGTATTTGGTACAAATGGCCATTTGTGTGCGTATGCAAACTCAACTGGTTGTGAAAAGTACTTGGTTGAAATGGCCATACGCATGCAGACATTGGCCACATTTTTGGACATCTGGTATAATTATGTTTATCAAAGACACCTTTCTAGAACAATTTTGGATAGGTCATTTTGTCAAAAACAGTCTCAGTCTCACTTTGTTTGGAAATATAACAACAATTTTTTTTTTTAAGGAAATTTGGTAATCTGAGCATTCCCCTCCCTCTAAATATAACAAATCTGGTGTAAATGTCAAAGATTAAATCAAAATCTAATTCTGCGAGAAAAATGCTATTTCTAAAGTTATATTTTAAAACCTTTTATATTTATTGTTTACCACCATTTTTACAAATTAACACACATTTCATGCAGTCAAACATCACTCCTATATAGTCATCGGAAATCTTTGGACATTTTACAAAATTATGCACATTTTGTTCAATATTGGTTGGACTTGCAGAATAATATATACTTAAATGTGAAGATTCTTAACACAAAAACAAAATTTACTCACTAAACGATTTTACTTTTTGGGGGCAAAACAAAATATTGATTCATGAACCTTTCTTCCGGTTGGACAAATCCCGACCACAGAGGATGTAGAGTTGTCATTTTGGTCATAGGGACAATGAACCAGGTTATTATTCCAAAAATGGTAAAGATATACTCTGATCAGCTTGTAATAAGCAGGACTTGTAACATCGTGGATTGATATAGAATGGCGTACAAACAGCTGGGTGTAGCACCTACACGAACTGCACTTTGCGTATTGCGTGACAGACGTGTGTTTTTGTGGATTTATGCAGGCGAAAGTTGGGACTTTATTGACTTGCGCAGTAACAAAAACCGAACAATTCTTGCTTATTACTAGCTGATCATAGTATAGGGATTAGAGCATTTTAGATTAGGATTTAGGGTTAGCGATAAGGTAAGGGTTAGCATTAGCATTACTGACAGGGATAGGATTAGGCTAGGATTAGGTAAGAATTAGGATTAGATTTAGGGTTAGGGTTGGGATTAGGTTAGGGTGAAGTTTAGGTTTTTGATAAGGATTAGGGTTAATAACTATCTGTAACTCTGTGGTCAGGATTCATCCAACTGGAGGAAATGATCATGAATCAAAGTGAAACATAGTAACTAATGAGTACATTTTGGTATCGTTTCCAAGAATCTTCATCTGTGTTTAAAGCAAGAAAGGCCTATCTGCAATAGCTGCCAGGTATCATGTATGACAATATAGAATGCAGGAGTGGTCAAATTGTCTATAGGGCAGCTATTGCAGACAGGCCTGGAATCAAACCAGGTGAATCTATTCAGTGAACACAAGTGCTTATTTTTATTCAAATGTCCAAGACATGACTGTGTAAATGTGCTAGTCCATTTGACATTCATACACCCTCTATGGAAGACTTTACATTATTTCCTCACACAGGGGGTGTAGATTTCAAATGGAGTCATCCATTCAGGTAACCCCATTTGAAATTCACACCCCCTGTGTGGAAGATTAAAGACATGTCCATAGGTTTGCACAGATTTCAAATGGAAGAGATCAATATGACATAAAAAGGCAAACGTAAGAAGTGAAATGCTGCATGCATATTCATTAATCCACACTAATGATGCATAATTCAGTTACATTGATCAAATCAATTATTCAAAAATATGAAGAAAAAAAATGCATTTAGTGAAGTGACATCATGCTCTATCAACGAACAAACAAATTATTGTATGTGCTGTATGATGAAAAATGTTAAATTAATTGCTCAATAATAATAACATCAAAATCAACAACAAATAATAGTTGGCATCTGTGATTATAAAACAAAAATTAACCTTCATTATTTGATTTATTTAAAGGTTCAAAATGTATAAGGGGACTTGGTGCTCTTGTCTTTCTCCCTCATTATGCAAAAGGACATTGAGTTTAAAATAACAGCTATAATAATGATGCCCTGAATTTTCCTTTGCCCACATCTGATTGGTTAATAGCCAGATCTAATAATCTGACTAACCAATCAAAAGGGAGCTTTTAAATCTCTTGGAAATGTCAAGCTTAATCCCCCTCAGCTCTACTGACTATTCTTATCATATCTCTGATTGGCTCAATATATGATATAGCCCTCTTTATAATCAATCAAAACAGTTCTAAGTGCTCATGGGGTCTAAACTTAGATCACACAGCAAAATAATTCAATCCTGAATCAATTCTCTACATTAGTTCAAAAAAATTAAACAAAGAAAAATAATTATGGAATATATAACCAAACCAAAAACTTAAAAAAAATTAAGCGTGCTGAGATAACGACGTGGAGTCTGAACCAACCTGCCGAGTCAAAGGTCATATCGGGTCACGAAGGACCAGTCGAATCGCAGCAGTTTACTTGAGAAGACCCTGATTGTTGCGGTTTCTGCTGTTTAGATAACACAGTGAGGGGGCATTATCAATTTGCAATGCCATAATAAAATGGCATTATAAAGATGTTATTTCACTTAAAAATTAATACATATTTATCTACAAATGCAAACCTAGTTAGCATCTTAACCTTAAGGGCTCAGTCACCCACCTTTGCACAGAATTTTTATTAGACATACTTTAGGGACTGTTAATCATCAAAAATGTCAATTCGGAATAATTTGCCATAAAATTGGTATTATATTGCAAATCAAAAAAAAAATCAAAATATTTGATATCAGAAAGACATTCCTCGTATTCAGAATGCAATTTGGTGTATCTGATGTGCTCACAGGTCCCACAAAAAATACTGTGCAAAGTTGCATCAAAGACAACTTCGAATAAGAGATATAAGCACATTCTTATCTTAAGCTGGGCTTATTAAATTAAACCTCTATACACCATATTTTCATTCAAATACAAATGGACAAGACACAAGAACATTCTTGGACTGAATAAATTACACTTCATAATCATATAAACACATCCAAAAAAGAAAGTTCCCACTACTTTAACTTAAAGCAATAAAATTGAAATTAACCAATAACATACATCATGGCTTTAGGTTAATTGTGCTCAAAATTATAGCCCTCAAAGTAGCGAGGACTTTCTTTTTTTGATTTGTGTAGTTAGTGACAGAAACCACTGACATCATCATCATCATCATGCTTATGTTTTCATGAACAAATACAGATTCCATCTCGGTGCCAGCGGACTTGTGCTCCTTCATCGCTAAACAAACCATCCGGGGTCAACAAACCATCTGGGGTCACTCAAGTCAATCCAAGGCTAAAGCTAAGAAGCTTATATATTTTCTGTTCAAGTTTGGAATTATCGTACCGACCCAAGTATAATCCCATCTTCGAGTAAAGTCCCACCTCTAATAATTTTTTTCAAATATTTCCAGAAATTGTAAAAAACATTTTTTTTTGTTTTATTAACATTTTGTCTGGATCTGGAATGTCCCTAGATCTAGGGCTAAATGCCTGGGTCATTCATGGTAGACTTAAAAAAATAAATAGTTTCTTATGTCTTCAATATGCAAAGTTATATTTGTGTTGCAAGTCATGTCTATTAATGATTTCAAAATGCATTGGGATTGGCTAAAACCAAAATAAATAAATAGTCCAATAGTCCCACCCCTCCCCAATTTAGATAAGTTTTCACCTAAAAAAGGGTGGGACTATACTCGAGTCTGTAGGGTAAAAAGATCATACTGGCTTTTTTTAGTACTATTGCAACATCTGAAATCGCATTTCAGCCAATTGAAAGCCTTGTCACATTAGATTGCAAAACCTTTATCCAATCAGTGATGGCTAGACGGTTTATATAATGACGAATGAAAGCAAGCTGGCTGGGATCAAGACCAGTGCATATGATGAATTATGACATGCTGAAGTGCATATAATAGGAAGTAGATTTAATAAATGTGCACTTTCCTTCTTTGTGTGAACTACCATCTGTGAATATCGATGAAAGAACAATTTTCACCCTTAAAAGTTCATTGATCTGATCGACAGCCTCATCCCCCATTATTCTATTAAAACTAAAAACCTTTTATAACCTTTTATATATTCACTTCCCTATGTTTTTTGGGGTTTTTTTTTTACTCATTTATGCCTGTATCTTAGTTTCATTATTGCAGACTTTAGCCTGATTGGACCAGATCTGGTCACAATAATATTATACTTATGAGAAAAATGCAAAAATCTTATTTTTCTTAACCAATTTTTTTGATTTTCTGATTTCTAGCAAATTACTGATAGCACCTGTAACAATATTAACCCTAACCCTACCCGAGGTTTTTTGGCTATCGGAAGGGAAAGAAGGAACGAAAAAGGAGAGAAGATGAAGAAGAAAGTCACTTGGCACCCCGGGATTCGAACCTCGGACCCCTCGCATGCCACGCAGAAGATCCCCAGCATGTAGCTACACAGGTGACGTTGGCCCCAACGATTCCCTGGGTATATATGACTTGGTCTGATTGCGTCATCAAGTCCCGTGGAATCCGTGCACGCAGAGCGGTTTTAATAGTGAGCTTTAGTGAGTCCTAGTTCTGTTAGGGTTAAGAAGGCATATAGGGAAAATATGCATGGTCACTAACCCTAACCCTACCCGAGGTTTTTTGGCTATCGGAAGGGAAAGAAGGAACGAAAAAGGAGAGAAGATGAAGAAGAAAGTCACTTGGCACCCCGGATTCGAACCTCGGACCCCTCGCATGCCACGCAGAAGATCCCCAGCATGTAGCTACACAGGTGACGTTGGCCCGCCAACGATTCCCTGGGTATATATGACTTGGTCTGATTAAGCCATCAAGTCCCGTGGAATCCGTGCACGCAGAGCGGTTTTAATAGTGAGCTTTAGTGAGTCCTAGTTCTGTTAGGGTTAACTTATCATTAAAAAAATTATCCTTAACTAATGATACAGATATAGATATACATATATAAATATATATAGAACCACTTGCACAAGACTTGGGCAGACAAGTTGTTAGCACTTTGCAGGAGAGAATAGAAAAAGTTGGGTGTATCCTTGGTGTAAGATTGTCATGAGTTAGACTAGTGTAAAGACTTCATTGAGGAATTCGGCAGTTTACGGTATAAAGATGTATAATCCGTCAATAGAAAATTTCTGTGCTAGGCTAATTCCATGCAGTTTTACACAAAGGATAAACCAAAAATGGTCACCAAAACAGCCTCCCGAGAGTTTGACAAATTTGACAAATAAACTCAAAAATGGTCACCAAATCAGCATCTGAGAGTTTGACAAATTTGACAGATAAACTCAAAAATGGTCACCAAGGCAGCATCTGAGAGTTTGGCAAATTTGACAAATAAACCCAAAATGGTCATCAAATCAGCATCTGAGAATTTGACAATTTGACAAATAAACTCAAAAATGGTCACCAAGGCAGCATCTGAGAGTTTGACAAATTTGACAAATAAACCCAAAATGGTCATCAAATCAGCCTATGAGAGTTTGGCAAATTTGACAAATAAACCAAAAATGGTCATCACAGCAGCCTCTAAAGAGTTTGACAAATAAACTCAAAAATGGTCACCAAAACAGCCTCTGAGAGTTTGACAAATTTGACAAATAAACTCAAAAATGGTCACCAAAACAGCCTCTGAGAGTTTGGCAAATTTGACAAATAAACTCAAAAATTGTCACCAAATTAGCCTCTGAGATTTTGACAAATAAACTTGAAAAAGGCCACCTAAGCAGCCTCTGAGAGTTTGACAAATTTGACAAATAAACTCTATGTCAGACTTTTGTTTACTTATCTAAGAATATAATTTTATGGCAATTCTGATCACTGAGTATTACAATGTAATTATATGATTTACCTTGAGAGCTAGGGAATAACATAGCGGAACCAGCTTGCCGATTGCAGACATTAGGTTCTTGGTTTCTAATATTGTACAATCCACCTGAAAAAGTAGTAATAAAAACATAGGTTATAGCTCTTATATAATACATTAGAACAAACAATCAAATACCTGAATACAGGAACCATCCAAGTCCATCAGACATGTTTTGGAGAAAATAAAAACTTCACATAATTTTATTTTTTATTTGATGAGTTCTTGGTTTTTGGGACAAGTTAAATATGCAGATACACAGTACAACAGTATTTTGCATGATAACCTGGGTTTGTGTCAGTTCACAGAGGGGTTTTAAAGATGCTGGACTTGGGTCATTCTTATATTCATACACCGGTGTTTTATTTCCCCAGTATAAGCCTAACACTACACTCTACCAAGAGTTACATCTCAATTCTTAACCTCACCCACCCACACACACCTACCCACACTACCAAACACACCCCACCCCCACAAAAAAATACTCTGCCAAACCACACAAATATTTGCATATGATTTGGATCATTCTTACATTCATATGCATATCTTCCCACCATACATACACATGGACAATATGCTTTCCTACACTACATGAAAGTACTTCAAGATTGAATTTGGGCCTGTCATTCAGATACCCTTGTATGAAAGCAACATTTTCCCATGTTTAACTCAATTTGGAAAAAAATACAGACTTGGTCGTTTCTTTATTTAGGTATTCGTTATTAATTATCATTCAAACAATAAAAGTAAATGATGCCTGGATGATGATCACACAAAGTTCACAGCATACCAATACCAAGAACGACAAATTATCACACACTGAACACTAGAACACCTTTAATTTATTTCAGTGTTATAAGTTCAGTTGATAAGAGCATACTGTTTTTTCTTTGAGTGAGCAACTTGCTCGGTGTTGAGTGGATCTCCTCCTCAGGACCAGTAACTCTCATGCCACTCACCTTACTTACAAAAGATCCTTCAGTCCCATAAGCAAGGCTTATTGTTGTAAAATTGTGACTATATGTTAATATTTGCTATAAAAGCCCAAATCACTTTGCATGGGCACCACTCTGAATAGCTCTCTGATCCCTTCCTCATGACTAAGTAATTTCATGGTTCTCACCTTATTGAATGTAGCCACTTTGCCAGAAGCAGGACTCTTTGTTGTAAAGTTGAGCTGTTGACAATACGTTGGTATTTGCTCTAAGTGAGCAACTAAGTCACTTCAAGCATGGGGCAGTCAGGCACTTGCAGAGCGAATTCCTTCACTGAGCGATATAACTTGTTGCCTTCCTCAGCAAAGTACTGAAACATAAAAAAAAAGAAAATAGTTACAAACACTACTGATTTAGTATCCACCTGACATATTACTCGAACAAACCTGGGGTCCATTTCACTAAACTTTACGAAGCTTCGTAAGTCTCGAAATTGTTCATAACTTGCAACAAGTCGTAAGTTCCATTTCACTAAACTTACGAACGGTACCCGTCGTAAGTAATAGAGATTTACTACAGAGACCCTTCGTAAAGTTACATATAGTATTGGGTATTCATAACTTTACGAACGATTACTTGAGTTACGAAGGGTTAAAAGTTTATTGAAATGGACCCCAGGCCTACAACTTTGGTCTACCTCTCACATCCTTCCACTTGCCAAAGATGCAAGTACCAGTTAATGCAAGTCACCAGCTTATTGGCTTATGTAATTTCAGCTTGAGAAAATTGCATTTACTATAATTTATCATTTTGTTACTCATGATGTCATCATCAAAAGGAGTTTGAATTTGACAGTTGCTCAGGGTCATCATTAGAAGTCGACATCTGAAGTCGAGTTAAAAATGTGGCGACCCTGTTTACACACACAAAGTCTAGTTCAAATTCGACTTCATCAGGCTCTGTGTAAACAGGATCTAAAGTCTGCACAAAAAGTAACGCAGCTGTTATAAATACGCCTATAGCTTCAGAACTAATAATTGTTTCCACAATATTTCAACATAGAAAGAAGGATGATTTAATTACGCGCATTTTGATACCTCATTTGTCAAATGATGTTCAAAATTAGCAACACAGTAGTGCTTTTAAAGTAAAATACCTGCATTTAAAAGTTGCAGTTTACAGCGATCAATGGTTAATACACAAGCATGGCACGTATAACTCTCCATTATCTTCGCGCTGACTTCAAATCAATACAAATAGCTGCAACTTTTAAATTCGGGTTTTGTTCTATCAAAACAATGTTGTGTTGTTAATATTGATATAAAATTGGATCGGTTGAGCCCATATTTATTGGTCGAGCTATGAGTTTTAAAATATTGGACGAGACGTAGTCGAGTCCAATATTTTACAACTCATAGCGAGACCAATAAATATTAAGTAAAACATCAATTTTATCATTATTATGTTTTGGATCCAATATTATCACAACTTGGATCCATCAAAACATAATAATGAACAAAATTGGACAAATAGGGTATCCAAATGTGCGTATTAATCATCCGTCCTTTTATGTTAAAATATAATGAAGGCGTATTTATAACAGCTGCGTTACTTTTTGCGCAGACTTTATATATGTCCTCACCTCAGCTTGTTTAAATAAATCTTGTGTAGTCTTCAGTAATCCTTCCCCTCTGGTAAACAGGTACATGGAGTAGGCCATGCTTGACATATTCTTGGCTCGTTTCACGATGTCGTTATCGGGTTCTTCCCATTTGTCAGTCTCCGCGTCGAGCTCCGATGTCATCAGTTTCATCTCCAAACCAAGCTTGGCAATCTTAGCTTGTTCCTGGAATTCGTAGAAGAGATTAGATAGCAGATAACAATTAGAAACTCTTGGTTTTATTTCTATTTTTTTTCTTCGAATACATCAACCAAAATATTGATTTCAACATAGCAGTTAATAAAAATATTTTCAACAAACATAACTGCTATTATCTTTAATTCCAGAAAAGATCTATGCTGAAATACGCTTGGTCCTGATAGAGTTAAGAAATTGCACAAGCCTAAGCAATAAATATTTATAAATCAAATAAGTTAGAAATACTAATTAATTTATTTTAATATGGCTAAGTCATCATTGCTTAGATCTCAGATCAGTAACAACTGAATGATTTGTGACTTTGGACTGGATTCCCTAAAAAAAGTATTACAAGACATACACAGTACTCTCAGCTCATCAAACTTCTGTTCGCTGAAGAGAGTACCTGTAAGATTTTTCACTGGGCACAGCCTCTAATCGCTAGCGTTCGCTCAAAGCTCTGGTGTACACAAATTCTGCTTAAAGACGCAGCATAGATGCACGAGCGCAACAGCCTACCTCAACGCATTGACGCCACTGCCACATCAGAGTGGAAAATGGTACAGAGAACCTCTAACTTATCAATTGAAATCATTAATCTGTAATCTAAATTTTCATACAACTAAGAAACTTGAAGCAATTTGAGATGATATAGGGCTACAACGTGATTGTTGATGAACATGAAGCTCATGATGCAAAGCTCAAACCAATCCCTTTCACTTTCCCAGGTTCAGGTAAATGACAAAATCTAGGATTTCATTTCCCCATCTATTTATTAATACCGTCATGTTATTTGAATCAAGAGTTGCCATGCATCTATCATCTATCTCAATAACACTCTATTTCATTTTTTAACAATTCGGCATTGTCCTTATATTTCTACTAAAAATAAAGATATTACCAGTGGCGTAGCCAAAGAAGGGCTGGTCTGTCGGTTCATTGCAACCCAGCAGTATATTTTTGCCACTTTAAAGTAAAAGTATTCTGATAATGGTAAGATGTTTTGCCAAATCACTGTAACATCAGTAAAATAATATGAAACAAAAAACAACCCACACAACTTTCTTCTTATTAAGTTTTTGAACTAATTGAATTTGATTAGGTGACATTTTTTCTGAAAATGTCGGCATTTTTAGTCTGTCGGTGCATTTGCAAGTTTGTGTCCTCCCCTTTGGTCTTGAAATTCTGACTAAAGCCACTGAGCATGGGGCTATTCCAGTTGAGATCCATTACACCTGCTATGGAAGACATGACATTATCTCCCAAACAGAGGGTATCAATTTCAAATGAAGTCAAGTACTGTATAAGTGGTAATTTTCAGCATACAGTTATTTTCGCGATTTGGAGTGAGAGACACATTTTCGCTGAATGTTATTTTCACGATTGCCCAGTCCTTCCTATACTTGTAATACATTATTGCATACATTCGCGAGGTGTTATTTTCGCGGTTGGATCTCTAATCGCGAAATTCGCGAAAATAAAACCCTCGCGAAATTACCACTTATACAGTAACTCCATTTGAAATTCATACACCCTGTATGGAAGATTAAGGTCATGTCTTACATAGGTGTATGATGAATTTCAACTGGAATGCCCCATTACTTGTGTTATACGAAACAGCAGATGCATGGAAGCTAATAACAATACCTTCATTCTCAAAATATTTACTTACAATATTGTAGCATATTACATTTCAACTGAAAGAAAACTGATGTTGCAAATCAAATTTAAGTGTAAAGTGTAAACATGTTGCATACCACCTAATCATGCAATCTACAACGTACAACTAACATGCAACATGCAAGCATAACCAAAACTAAATTATCATTAAACTTAAAACTCAAAATAGATTTAGGAATCATAAATATGTATTGTGCAATTTGGTGCCCAGGTCCTTCTCCAACAACTGTGCAAGGCATCTTAAGACATGGATTATTTCTTCCCTCCCATCTCAAACCATTTGAAATATGCAATTCCAGTTGAAATCCATACACCCCCTATGGAAAACATGACCTCAATCTTCCATACAGTGTGAATTCCAAATAGATCATGTCTTCCATGGGGGTATATAGATTTCAACTGGGTTCCAACTGGGTAGCAACTGCATGGGTATAGCCCATTATATATAATTCTATTACCTCCACGACCCATTATTCAAAATCGCGCACTGTGATTTGTTGAAACGCGTCACGTGAGAGCCCATTATTCTGCAATAACGGGTCAAGCGCCGTAACACATTCTACGCACAGCATTACGCTTGGTTACGCGTGCAATATTTCCGCGATCACGCGTTGTCACTTCGCCAGCACGCTGCTGCACCTTGAAGTAAACAACTTAAAATATTTGTGCCAAAAAATGATATTTTCTCTTTAAATCGCACTATTTTCTGGTAATAGAATAGAAATAAAGGGTGCAGCATTATCCTTTCCAGCAAATAATGTGTCCGCGGCAGTATAAATGTTTAAATAATGGGTTCGGCTGCGCCTCACCCATTATTTACGTTTTTACTGCCTCGGACACATTATTTGGGTGTAAAGGATAAAGCATTACCCTTTATTTCTTAACTCTGACCCTTACTATTCCAGTTTGAATACACCCCCCCTGTGAAAGACATGACCTCAATCTTCCACACACAGTGCATGAATTTCATATGGGGTTACCTGAATGGGCGATTCCATTTGAAATCTATTTACCTCCCTGTGTGGAAGGTTTATGGTCATGTCTTCCATAGAAGGTGTATGGATTTCAACTGGAATAAACCATTAATGTGTTCATCTTTTTTTATATATAAATTAGTGAGTGTTAAAAATCCATCATTCTGGAAAAGTTTTCCCCTTAAATTACAGTACCCGTAACCACCCGGGTATAAGCCCACCTTCGGCTATAAGCCCACCCCCTCTTTTTCAAAACATTCTGGGAACAAGGCCGGTGCACTCAGGTATAAGCCCAGTGCTAAATTTTGGCCAAGTTCTTAAATCAAATCAATGATTTGCTCTCATATCAAAGAACAAATATAAAAAAATATCAGTTGATAATTAACATTCCACATTTATAATTTTAAGAAATCGACATAGATGATAGAAATTACTGGTACATTGGGCATATACAAATGGGGGGTGATTGTTCTTACATTTAAATTCAAGCACTAGCCCTTCCCCGGTTATAAGCCCACCCCTGTTTTTGAAGTGAAATCTGCCATCTAGGGGGGTGGGCTTATACCCGAGTGGTTACGGTAATTAAAATTTCATACCATGCAGTTAACTAACTCAAAGTGCATAAGCTATATTTTATCAAAATGTTAAAATATTAATTATCTAAATACAAATTCAAAGTATAGACCTCTGGCAAGGCAACCATTACTTAAAGTTTCACGGAATACCCTCACTTACGATCATTGGGTATACCGATCATCAGACGGATAATTTGTCATGATTTCAAATTTACAGAAATGTTTATACAAGTATATACATTCTGTGGTGTCGAAAACAGGACAATCCAAGCCAGCCAGAACAGTCTCTACTCCAAAAGTAGTCGAGAGTGCTCAACCACTAAAAATAGTGGGGGCGTATTATAACAAGTGTACTTTACAAGTGACTAACTTTGGAATTTACTGACAAATGACAAATTATCCGTCTGATGATCGGTATACCCAATGATCGTAAGTGAGGGTACTCCGTGAAATTTTAAGTAACGGTTGCCTTGCCAAAGGTCTATACTTTGAATTTGTTTCTATAGCTCACCTGTAATGGGTTTGAGCACTCTAAATTCCAAAGTTAGTCACTTGCAAAGTACACTTGTTATAATTATCTAATACCATATTTTACCTAGATATGTACTACTTGAAAAAATATAGGATCAGACTTATTTCTTGACATTTTTCAAAAACAAAAATTGCAAACTAGACGAGTGTCATTTCATTCAGTAACATTCAGGCAGCACTACAGAATAACAAAGTCCCATGATACTGATAAACACTTTGGTCAGCACCATGTGAACAAAAAAGAAAGAATGCAATCAGACTCTGATCCTTTATGTTTTTAGTAGTGTAGTTATAAATTGTTTAGTGTATAGGTCTAAACTTAATCCAGTAATCAGATAGGCAGATTTTTTAAATGATACATTTGGGAGAATATGCACTATCATAGAATCCTCAACTTATAAGTTCACTACCGTTTTAAACAGCCTCTTTTTTTACATAATGAACCATTGTGACTAAGAGATGCTATAAGTTGGTCCACATGTGTAAAACAAATAAGGCTACACAAACCTTTTTACATTTCATAAAATATTTTTATCTTTATTTCAAAAAGCATTAGGGAAACTTATTTGTTGTGGATCCTATAAATTAGGAGCTGCCCATCTGATTTGCAGATTTAGTTTGGTGAGTATTTCAAAATTTGGACTTTAGCCCATAAAAAAATTTATCATGCGCTATACCATCTCCATTGTGAGTAGTTATTAAGTACATTATCGAGTGAAAAACAGTTGTACAAATAAACCCCCTTTTCTGCAACGGAAACAGTGTATTTTCACATAATCACATCCTTTGATAACACATACTATTGATACACTAATACACACATTTTACAAAAGGATTAAATCATTAAAATCACTGCCTGGAGAAGGCAAAGGCACTATGACTGAAATAATGTTTTTGAAGTAACCTTACTATATGAATACAGTGGCAACATTAGAAATATTTTTTTTGGGGGGGGAGGGTGTGGGGAAATGCAGGGGGCAAAGTGAAATTTGGGCTGGGACAAAAATAGTTTTTGTCCAAAATAATGTGATATTTTTTCCCAACATATGGCCTTTTCGACCCAAATATTGGCAATTTTTGCCCCAAATAGTGGATTTCTGTGATTTTTCCCTGACCGGGGGTAAACTGGGAGGGAAAGGGCAAAATACCCCCTTTGCATCGTCACTGTATAAATAGAACCATCATAGGAAATTAGGTGCTATAGTAATTTAGGTCTTAAGTATAACAAACAGTTCACAAACAACAAGTTACATGACTAAAACTGAATTTATACTATATACATCGCTGAGCGATAGCGATTGGTATTTAGCCAATGAGGTAGAGTGCTTTTTGTTGCACCAGGAAAAGCACCCTACCTCGTTGGTCAAATACCAATCGCTCATCACTCAGTGGAGTATAAATTCAGCTTTATACAATACTATACCGTATTTCGTCAAATAGTCGCCCCCCCGGTGGGGTCACTCAACTTGCAATACTGACCGCACGATCGTTTCCAAAATCGCAGAAAAAGGGGTAATTTTTAGGGCTTGTCCGCGGACAAAATTGTCCGTGAAATTGGAAAAATAGGGTGTTTTATCGCATCGAAATGTCCACGAAATAAAAAAAAAAAAAAGGGTTATTATTTTCTCCCGATCCCGTGGATAGCTGACCAGATAAGGAATAAATTTGGTTTCCTACTTCGTACTCATCCCATGATCAATATTGTTCTCGGTTCTATTTCGTGCGTAGCCTTAGCATAAATTCATGCAAATTTTGCAATAGCCAATTTATATGCAAGGGGTACTACATGTTCTTAAATTCTGTGATGCCCTGTTAATTACTGAAAAAACATTCATAAAAGCCTCGTCCTTGAAATGTTGAAATAGGGTCCAAATAGCAAATGTGTCTTCGAATCTAAAAATAGGGGTGTTTCAGAGTACCATTTTGTCCTTGTTTTGGAGTAAAAAGGGGTCAATTTTCATGATTTGTCCTTGAAATCGACTGCGAAAGGGGGTAATTTGTACTTGTGGTAACGGTCCTACGTGTCCCCCCTGCCAGGGAGTGACCCCACCAGGATCGCCCCCCTCAAATAAATGCCCCACACCACTTTTTTCAACCAAGATGTTTCAAAAATGCTGATATTTCCATGCTATCTTGTGTAGTAAGCTTACCAAGTTGCGCACATGGTCGATAATAGTGTCAATAAGTGGCGAAAATCTGGATCAGAAACCCGGAAGTGAGCCAGAAGTCAGTGTTTCTAGTTCATAATTTGTCATTTTAGCGTGTGTTTTACTTTACCTAATGATTTTAACGGAATTATCGTTCTAAAATTGACCTTGAATAAACGCCCCCCCTTGGGAAAATGTAACGCCCCAGGGGGCGTTTATTTGACGAAATCGGTACCTACAATTTATCAACATCTATTTCAATAACAACACAACACTTAGATAATTTATGGGTATGTACAACTATTACTAGGCAATAAAAAACACTGTTCTACCAAGTGGACAAGCTTACCAAGTAGAGTTGGCAGGTTTTTTTTTTTTCAAATTTCTGATGGCATGAAAAATCTGATAAAAATCTGAATTTTTTGGCAAACATGTTTTGAAAAAAATACCATCTTCTTTATTTGGTAATCAATGCTTTACCAGGTTTAATTAAAAGGTATCAATCATATGTGGATCTAAAGCTTGTATAGGGGAATGGAGAGATTATTCCCATCCCAACGGAACATAAAACAACTACAACTTTTTTTACACACAAAGACAAAATACATCAATTACACTGACAATACTTTTACATCATACACTCATACAAATGTACACTATATATGTGTATAATATATCACATTTAGCATACATAGGCCTGTACCAATTCAAATACTTTTCCACAACTGTTTTTACACTCATAAATTTTAGTATTACTTTGAGCAATTTAAGACCAAATAAAAAAAACAGTGTCTCAAAGCTGATAATAAGTTTGTTGTGGTACATGTTTATTTTTAAAACTTAAATTAAACCCACTATTCAAATATTTTGACCATTTTATGTACAATTCTTTCAAATTTTATAAAATGATTGTCAACATGTGCTTGCCAGTACATATTCAGTGAAATTTGTGGAAAAGTGATCTTTACATGCAAAAAATTATTAATGAGGCTGTAGAAAAATGATTCAATAAATTGTGCATAAGCTTTGAGACAAAAAAATTTCTTTGCCTGGTCTGATAATTAGAAAGGATGAAATTTAATAATAATAATATGAAAAAAAACACCATAACAATAATAACAACCATTACTATAATAATTATTTGGTGAAATTTGAATTATTCAAATATGCTTATTAATTTATGCAAAATTTGAATGTGAATTAATTAATTAACATAACGGTTATATTATTGAATATTATCACACAATTAGAATATATGAAAAAAATTATGTCAGGGTAAAAAGTAATTTCCCTTAATGTCAAAATATATGAAAAATAAAGCTTGCCTTAACATACATTCATAGATAATAAAGATAATAATTAAGATATTATTAATAATAATAATAATATAAAAATAATAATAATAATAATAATAATAACTAATAGCTGGTGAAATGTGTAGTGAGTTAACATGTTATAATATATTTCAATGATATTCAGTGTAAGTGCATTAATGGTTGCAGTGAAAAAAGTAGTGCAGACAAGAAAACAGAACAAAACAGTGTATATTTCCCAATAAAAACCAGACATTCACAAATACAATGACCTATCATGGCAAAAAGTTGTATCTTTACATTCTACATTTACAACCATACTTTCTTTTATCCATGTGATACCTAATACAAACTGGAAATGCCAAATGATGCACATGTGATATGCATGTGATATAAACATGCAGTGTCCATGTGATGTCCATGTGGTGTATAGGTGTTTGCAGATACTAAATACCCAGCGAGCTACATTACCCCATGCACATACTGGCCCAATCACACTCTTGTGATGCCTTTGTATGTGCATGTAATATCACAAACAATGTGATGTCTATGTGGGTGGTGTGAAAATGATACCGCATAAAATATGGTAATGTATATGCCCCAATTTTGGTTTCCAGACATCATAAAACTTCCACACCCATATAGATCTTTAAACTTTTCTACAGTTGGTAAATGACATGCTAATAAATATGATTCTCATGTGATGTCCCAACATAGTACATATGACACCCATGCAGTGTCCATGTGATACAAACATCTATGATATTGAAGAAGAAAGTATGATACTATGAATGTATGCAAATGCAAGATACATCAATTTGCCATAAGAAGCTGCAAGAACATTTTTACAAGAAGTTTTTACCTCAGCATCAAGTTTGGCAGGCTTGACGAGTTTAGGAGACGAACCATGTTTCTACGACGATGACCACGACGATAGGTAATCAAATGCAAATGAGATAGAAAGAAGGGAAACAAACGAGTGCACATGAAACAAACAGTACGCACAAAATGCTTGAAGTGCCCCAGGAAATGTGTGTGTGTAATAATTCCCATATGGCATTCATGAGATGTCCACATGATGCCCACATGGTATTCATGAGATGTCCACATGACATGCCTGTGATGTCCACATGACATGCCTGTGATGTCCATGTGACATGCATATGATAGCCACATGACATGCCTGTGATGTCCACATGACATGCCTGTGATGTTCACATGACACGGCTGTGACATCCACATGACATGCATGTGATGTCCACATGAACAGTGTGATTTTAAAATGATTTTCATGTGATGCTGTGACACAAACCGTGATATGTTCACTTTTTTATCTTTATTATAATTACTCAAATATTATTTTACTGATTTGATTCATTTCCATATTGTTTTTATAAACTACATCTGACAGTTTAATAATGGCAATAAAGAGATTAGTTGTTAAAATTTCATGTTAGTGGTGCATTTTGGAAGAGAAATGCTATATAGAATGTAATGTATTAAAATATGCAAGATGGATTTAAAGGGGTGCTTTAAGCATATTTATCTGAAAATCAAATCTATTCAAAATTTACCAAACAAAATCAATAATTGAATCAAATCCTTCAGCTACTATTTCAAGATGAATTGCGCTATTCCAGTTGAAATCCATACACCCCCTATGGAAGACATGACCTTAATCTCCCACACAGGGAGTGTGAATTTCAAATAGAATCACCCATTCAGGTAGCCCCGCTTGAAATTTACACACCCTGATTGGGAGATTAAGGTCATGTCTCCAATAGAGGGTGTATGGATTTAAACAAGAATAGCCCATTAAAACAGAGATGGAAGGCAAAGCAAGCTTTGCCACACCTTGAAACTGTAACTTCAGAAGTTTGATATCAATTAAGGAATTTATGTAATAAATTTCAAATAAATGTGCAAGTAGATTTCAATTTTCAGTTCTTTCTTTAAACTTGCATGACTTACAAAAAATCAAATACTTTTTAACTGACTAAATACTAGAATAGACAGTGCTCAGGCAATGGGGAGATGCTGAATGAAGGGGATTGAATATAATTAAGAAAATATATGGGAATTAATTGAACAATATGCTTATGATAAATTTTGACTGAGTACATTATTATTATTAGTATGGTGGTACGGGTGGCTATAATTGAAGGAATAAGGGCAAGCTATGTTTATTAAAAGGTAAAAATAAATGTTTTGCACACAGCTATGTGTTTTTTAGCAATTACTTTAACCTTTACTTTTAAATACTGTTTTTAGTTATCTAACAATTTTAAAATTATGAGTTTTAGTACTTTTATGCTACCTAATTTTTAACCTCACCAGAGTGCTGTCACCAGGTCAACATGCATCAGATGTTGTTGCTATGAAGATATGTGATTGCTGCTCATGTTAAGATATCTCAAATGGTGTGAGAGGTGTCAATGGAATCATACACAATGTTGCAGCCCCCATACCTTCACAGCAATAACATCTGCTGAAGACACTGGTTAAACCAGTGAAAGCACTCTGATGAATGTATAATTGAGTAGCGTAGAAGTACTAAAAACTCATAATTTAGTTATTACTGCTAGTTATGAAAATGCATCTTTATAATGTTAAATATTGTTTTCGTTTCAAAATAAATGTGCTTCCTTTTTGATGAAACATATTCCAAATGTCTGCGACAATTTGGACATATATGCAATGGGTTATTCCAGTTGAAATCCACAACACCCCTATGGAAGACATACCTTAATATCCCACACAGGGGGTGTAGATTTCAAATGAAGTCACTCATTCAGGTAACCCTTTTGAAAGTCACACTCCCTGTGTGGGAGATTAAGGTCATGTCTTCCATAGGGGGTGTATGGATTTCAACTGAAACAGCCCAAGCTGAAGGCCAGTGAGAAATGCTTAATGATTTGTGGTTCAATGCTGTGGTGCTTTTATTACATATCCACTGAGATCATGCTAAGAGATCATCCAATTACAAGTATCATCATAAACTTGGTTAATGAAAACTTGACTTTCATAGGCAAAAATGAAGTGCAAAGTTTTGTAACACATTTCTCAGGGTTGTGCCATGCACTCACCTCCTCGGAGAATATGGCTAAACGTTCCTTGGAATGGGATTTAATTAAACAATTTTTAGATATGATTTGGAAAGTTTATTATCAAATCCAGTAGTAAAAGATGTTTATTTCCTCAAATTTTCCAGTGACATTTCTCTAATAATCAGTTTCTTCAACAGACAGGCAAATCAAAACACTGCTCATTGTCCTTTTAAATCCTTTAAAAGGTCCAAAGCCTTTAATAAGAGGATAGTGAACAGTGGTATGGGTTGCCAGTCTGAAGAATCTTATAGATTGTCATAAAAATATCCCTGAAATGAGTACAAATATTCCATCTTGTACTACTGGATTTGTTCCGATTTGATACAATGAACTTTCGAAATCATGTTTCACAACAATCCAGATGAATTAACTAAAAAAAAGAGAAGTTAGATACTTCACTATATATGAATTTTATGCAATTTATATTGAAAGAATGAAACATTTTGGACTTCTTTGTGATAACTGTTATCAATTTAATTATAGACTTTACACTAATTGTTAGCTCAAACTAAACACATCACAAAATTAACTTTCAGCAGAAGACTATATCTAAAATCCTGTATTACAAAATATTGAATTATGAATATTCACATTGAAATATCGTATATTTTAGATCTGCAAATTTTTCTACCTCATTTTCTTCAATAAAATCATAATTGTTGTCATGGCGACACTTTGAATGTAAGAAAAGAATTCTTAGTCAGTGGGTATGGTTTAAAATTTAGCTTTAAATTTCATTGTTTCCTGTAGGCCATCTATTAGATGACAGTGGCCATGTTGTCATGGAACACACTTGTTGAAGGGGTTGTTTCAATGTGAAATTTGTACATTTTTGGAGTTGTCCCAAAATAACAAATTTCCATATACGAGTGGAAATTCAAATTTCCAGTTTTGTGACATGTTCCATTAGATAAGGACACAAGCAAGTGTACTGTAAAAAGTGTGCTGAGGCTTGTGGATCAATGTCTAGCCGTTGTGACTGTGCGTAGCCCACTATAAATCACTGCACATTTTTTCTTCTTTTTTATTGTGTTAACTGCTTTTGGATATATGTGATGCAGCTAAGCATTGACAAGCTAAGTGACCAGATATGATCCAACCAGGATAAAGTCGGCAATAATGAAACTGAGATATAGGTAAAAAGAGAGGAGAAAAAAGAATAGAAGACATAAGAAAATTGATATATAAAAGGTTCATAACTTTGCAACCAAGTATTCAAGAGACCTTGGGATTCAACATCAGTAAGTGTATAGTACTGAGCAAGTTAGTAAAATTAGTAACTCATTTTTCAACATTTCCGACTTTGGCCTGAGTGGATCAGATCAGGTCACATATTCCCTAATATGGTGAATATGATGTTCAGAAAAGATATCTTACACTTCCCATAATGCATTTCTGCCCTCTACTGATTTGCTATTCTATGCAGCATGGGTCAATTAGTGACAAGAAATCTCAATTGCAAGATCTGGATGAGCTCTAAGGTATTTTTGTCACTTTCAACCAATGTTGCACTGAATAGCAAATCAGTACAGGGAAGAAATGCATTGTTGGAAGTGTAAAATATCTCCTCTGTGTGATGTTAGTGCCCTGAAATGTGGATGCCAATGACCTCTAAGGTTTATCCCTGGAATTGAGGTTATAGCACAACTTTCACAGTCAAAGTTCCTTAATGGGATAAGATGTTGTTAACTGGTGTTTGGGCATGAGGCAATTAGAATGACAAGGGTAACATACTAGTAAGACAATATTTACTTGATATTTTACAATAAATTCTAATTAGAATTCTGTGAAATACGATTTATGATATACATTATGTAAACTTTACATTTTTTTATAAAATATCATAACATTATAACATTATATATATATCAAGTCAATAGGATAGACAAAACGTGAAGAAAAAAACCAAAGGAAAGCGAGAGAAAGAAAAACAGCTCATAATGCCTAAATACAAAATTAGGTACAAAATTTCAACAAAATAAACTCAGAACTAATAAAACAACAGAGTACCAACTGATATCCAGAAGTATAAAACACTTGAAGGGACAAAGAAAGATTAAAACCATTCAGAATAGAGAACCATCGACTTGATAAAAGTTACTTTAATTCAGGTTTAATTACAATATTTATCTAAAATCTATTGACACACCAGCAAGAAACTTACATATTATAAAAACATCATTATGTTACATAAATGTGGGAGTATTTTAAGGGATCCAAAATGAGCGTTTATTATGCGTTTTAGACAGTATTTTTGTGGGACATGAGAGCACCTCAGACCTATCGAATTGCATTCTGAATCTGAAGCATGTCTTTCTGATATCAAATAATTTTCATTTTTAAAATCACAATATAATACAAATTTTATGACAAATTATAAAAATTGATATTTTTCAAATTTTGATATATCACAGTCCTCGAAGTAAATTTTATAAATCTAATGATATATTCTTAAAGTGTATGTAGCTGGGAGGAAAAGCCGACGGTCAATTCAAAATTTTGACCTTTTATATTGAAGATATGGATTTTTTTCCCAAAAAGACCTAATTTTTTTTGGTGTTTTGGGAAAAATCCATATCTTCAATACTGAAGGTCAAAATTTTCAATTGATCGTCGATCCCACCTACATACACTTTAAGTATAAATCATCAGATTTATAAAGTTTCCTTCAAGTACTGTTAAATATCAAAAAATCAATTTTAATGATTTGCCATAAAATGTGTATTAAATTGCAATTTCAAAAATCAAAATTATTTGATATCAGAATGACATTCTTCGTATTCAGAATGCAATTCGATATGTCTGATGTGCTCTAATGTCCCAAAATAAATACTGTCCAAACGCTCATACCCCAGCCCTTAAGATAATTCTAGATATTAAGCATGAGTGTTTCTAGAAACTTTATGTAACTTACCCCTGGCCTTGGAAGTGACAAGTACACTTGTTTTTCAACTGAAAAAAATCATTACATAATTTTATTGTTATCTTTACAATGAATGATATGCAGTCGAATATCAAAACTGAACTTTTGCTTCAAAATAGAATTTTTTAAACTTTTTCTTTACATTTTGTGACACTTGATGTATTTGCTTATTTGATTTTCTATCCCAAGCAGTTAATTCTGTTTGCCATCTACTTCTTCATGGACTGAAGAGATACAGACAAACTCCAAACAGTCAAAGTCTCAGCATCACCCGATAATGAGGGCCGATTGTTCCATGAAATGAGACAGGCAAAACTGCTACGCACATACCGCATATTTTTACGGTCTTTCGCGTAAGACACACAACGCTCTATTGTGTATACACTAAGACACAAAACACTGGCTTGATTGTTAGACACAGCACGATCAAACGATAGGCCCTCATGAGTATGCAAGAATTCACAGCAAACAATGCACAGGGACTTTGACTATTGGAAAATAGTCTGCATTAGTCTATGTATTTTTGTTTGATTTATTGTTTTATAAACATAGATTCAGGTTTATGTTTATTGATTGATCAATTGATTGACACAAATTTACCACTAAAAATATTACCAATTTCTTTAACCTGGACACACTCCTCTGGTTTTGATTGGTTAAAGCCATAATGTATGATTTTAAAATATGAAATTAACTAATTTAAAGAAATTGTGTGTTTGAGATTGATTTGATTGATCAATTTTTTGACTGATTGTTTTAGTCACTCACCATTTTTGCCCCTGAGGACATCACTAATTTCTTTCACCAGGACTGAGAGTTCATTCATCTGACTTTCCCATGTGTCAATGAAGACGTCTACACTCTCCTTGGCTATCTTACTACTAGGATTTATTGCTACAGTTAGGGCCGAGGCAATTATCTGAAAAATACACAAAACATTTGAGTATCACATGTATTGCATGTGGTTATCACATGTCATTTCAATGTCATATGCTATTGACAATATTGAAACTTTTCTTGGCTAGCTGAGTATACATGTATTGCATGCTGCTATGTCATAATGTTATAGACAATATTTAAACTCTCCTTGGCTGTCTTACTACTATGATTTATTGCTATAGTTAGGGCCGAGGCAATTATCTGAAAAATGCACAATACATTTCAGTATCACATGTATTGCATGTGACTGTCACATGTATTGCATGTGACTATCACATGTATTGCAAATGACTTCACATGTATTGCATGTGACTATCACATGTATTACATGTGATTATCACATGTATTACATGTGATTATCACATGTATTACATGTGATTATCACATGTATTACATGTGACTATCACATTTACACCACATGTTACAGATAACATTTAGACTTTTCTTGCCTACTTATTAATACTGTTGTAATTGTAAATTTAAACTTATGATCTCAACACAAAATTAAGGCGTACCTCAAATTTTGGTCACAACTTTGACCTTCATCTGGAGACTGGCAACCCAAGTTTGGGATCAGTGACCTTTTGGACACTTGACCCCAAAACCGGTCGTACACTCTGGGTAACTTGTATCGGCCCCGTCGCGGTTGAGAGATGGTTGGTTGACTCTGATGTAAATTGACTCCTTCACACCCCTTTCAAAGTATCTAGCGTCCCGGTCGAGGATTTTGACCTCATCCAAATCAACTTGGTGGTCGGGGATTCAATGTGGATGTGCTGGGAGACTTCCGACGAGGTAGTACTCGGACGACGGTGTTCTGAGAATCTGGTTTTCAAAGATCTTTCAGTCTCACCAATGTAAGATTCTGAACACTGGCCCCGCAAAATCCTCGACCGGGACGCTAGATACTTTGAAAGGGGTGTGAAGGAGTCAATTTACATCAGAGTCAACCAACCATCTCTCAACCGACGACGGGGCCGAACAAGTTACCCAGAGTGTAATGACCGGTTTTGGGGTCAAGTGTCCAAAAGGTCACTGATCCCAAACTTGGGTTGCCAGTCTCCAGATGAAGGTCAAAGTTGTGACCGAAAATTTGAGGTACGTCTTAATTTTGTGTTGAGATCATAAGTTTAAATTTACAATTATGAATTCTACCAACACAGATGAACTTTCATGCTAATACTGTTGTAGTTGTTGCAGTTATGATATGTGCAATGGAAAGTAATTGTGTAGTACAATAAAGTTCTATATCCGATTGCTTTAAAACCTATGCACACGATTTACAAGTATGCTGCAACTGCTTGCTGTTAAACTTACCTGTGGAGCTAATGTTCTGAGGTTGTTCTCTGCATAGTCTGCACTTATTGCTAATGGAGCTAGGGTTGCTACATGACCAAGTATTCGACATGTCTGTGGGCAAATAAAATCAAATGTAATGACATTGTACAGTTTATTCAAACCAGGACAATTGGGTATCTGAATCCTGGCACAAAGGTATTGTAATACATATCCCCAGTGTCATATATAAGGAATATACAGTCACATTTAATATCAACACCAAATAAAGTAAGACCAACGTAGCAATGTTTTGATAGAAGTTGTGATTAAAGAATACTTGACCCTGCTGCCAAATTGGGCTCACAATCCACTTTTTGGCAACTCCTTACAATCTATCTAGTTTCCTGACAGACACTCTTCATGCAGTGTTAACACCTGAGCACCATATCACATTCCAAAATCATCTGAATTTTTGCATGAGTTAATTTTCACAATGTCAGCAAAATTGAAATTAAAACAGGTAATAAATATACCAAACCACAGCTATGCATTATGTGGATGAAACAATTAATACATGCTCTCAAAACATAGTAGAGTGACAGTTTATATGATGCTCTAGTGTTCAAATATGCAACCTTGTTTCATAAGAGACTTTGTATTGGGGCATGGAAATAAGGATTTCTTACTACTCGACCTACAAGGTAAGAGCAAAATGTAACTTGACTTGTTGGGAGTTGGACTTTCTTTTCCTTGCTCTTTTTTTAAAAAGCATAATTGTAATAGCTTTTCAGCTTGGCCTGAACATTTTGCTTAAACCTGGTCCCACCAGGACCCAAGTGTGTGTCCGCCTGGACCAACTGGTTAAACGCTACAGTTTGCACTGCATGAAGTTCTGGTCTTTCAATCAGCCCAAATTGGGCCCGAACTGCCCTACCACAATGCATTTACAATACTGAAATTCTGCCACTGGTGGCTCAAATCCTGTTACACTGCATTGGAAGCACAAGATGGCATCCATGCTCACATGCACATGTTTAATCTGTACATATGACACAGTTGGCCACATACATAAGTATCAGTACTATACATGTATGATTGTTTCCTTTCCTTCAATCTTGGCTTAGATATTTTGAACATTTTCTCTCTGCTTTACCTTTAATTTCAATGTTGTATATGTTCCCATCTTTTCAACCCATCTTCATTCCTCAAGATAAATATGTTTTTACATATGGGCTTATTTTTTCCATACCTGAATTTGCAAGAGACATGGCATGTTTTTCAATGGGTAAAATGGCTTTTTTTTTCCATAACTTCCAAAAGTGTTTATTTTTTCCCATACCCAAAAAGTACAGAATTTGCAAGTTTATACACATCTGTATTACTCACAATGCACTCTGTTTTGAATTCATACACTCCTAGAGCCACATAGCCAATCAGAAAAGCCATACGAAAAATAATGGAGAATATTTTGTGAAATTGCACTTTGAATTATCAACCTCTAAGAACTATTTTGATTGGTTACTAAAGAGAGTTATATCATGTATTAAGCCAATCAGAGATATGGTAAGAATAGTCAGCAAATTTAAGCTTAAAATTGCCGAGAGATCTAAAAGCTCTATTTTGGTTGGTTGATTGGATGATTATGCCTGTGGGGTTTGGATGTAAGTAAGTAGCTGTTGAAAAACACCACATTAAAATGGTGCGAGCAAAGCGAGTAAGCCGATCGCTTGATCGGAGCACTATCTTTTAGCGATCAGTAGGGATCAGGAATAGGCTATGAGGGCACCACCCCTTTTTGCTCTTTTATGATGAAATATCATAATCCACTCCCGAAATGTAAAAAAAAAATCTGTATCCTGATCAGAAAGAAACCGAAATCCAAAAAGGAAAACTTACATCCCTGGGTTAAGCTTACCTCTTGTAATTGTTCTGTGTGTTCTGAGAAGTCATTGGTCTTTTCTTCTAATCTATCTAAATTACCGGATGCAGCCGCATTCTTCATACTCGCTAACAAAGAAGCGTCATTTATGGTACGAAAGATTTCATTGCACTGTGCTAATGCTGTGGTTTGTAACTGTTGGAAAGACAAAATATAATAGAAATCAAAACAACACAATTGTTATATAGTTTAACCTATATATGTAAGTTGGTACAGATTATAAACTGAGTTTTCTTTGATTCTAAAAAAACACCTGTGGTTTTCAATAACACAGTTTGGTAAGACTTACTGAATAACTGCTTTCATACCATGAGATAAGATTAGGGTTAGGATTAGAGTTCAAGTAAGGTTTTTGAGGGTTATAGGGTAAGGATCAAGATATTACACTAGGATAAAGATTATGATTGCAGGTGGCAACAACTATTCAAAATTTACTCCCAAAGTCCAAAAGAATTAGAATGCAAAAGGTGAACTCCATACCAAATTAGGTTTAAACTATTGGCCAGCAACCAGAAATGAGCAAAGCGATTTCACAACTTATGCGCTTGATCAGGAAAATGTTAATTTGATCCCATTTTCATTTTGACTTTTCCTACAAAAATAACAAATCATCAAGTTTTTGAAGATGATTTTGGATCATATTCACAGAGCATTTTGACCAATTTTGTCTCAAATTCCCATTTTGGATGGATTGGTATGACAATCCAAGAGTTGCGCCTGAAAATGAGTGGCAATCCCAATTGCTCACAAAGGAATGTACTTTTAGGGACTGGTTACTATTTATAACAGGGTGAATGAGGGATTTCAAATTATTTTGACAAAAAAATGTGTGTTCCTCTTCGCTTCCATTTAAAAATTCGCATTTTATTTTATGAAATTTCTCCATTTAAAATTTCACATTTCCTCCCTTTCCATGGCAAAAAAATTCGATTCCCTGCTCTTGCTCACAAAAGTTTCACATCCACCCATAAAGTACCCCCATTCCTCCCGACATAAATAATGACTTCTCCCTTACACTGTTCCAACTATGTGAATATGATTGTGTCAATAACACACTTTTCCAGAAAAGGTAGGACAAATACTGCATACAAGCACGTAGACTAAGAACTCAGTTCAAACATTAGGAAATGCACTTGTTTTATGCATGTACCAAAAACATGATGCTCTGATAAGGTTTCAATTTTGCACTTCTTTCAGATATACTTTTGCACGTCTCTGAAATATTATGACAATGCATACATCTCTTGGGTTCAATAAACTTGTGAATTTAGGGTTGTCCAAAGTGGTTAGACTAGAGAGTCTGTGTAAAGGGCTATTCCAGCTGAAATCCATATACCCCCTATGGAATACATCTGTCCTTAATCTTCAATACAGGGAGGGTGCATTTCAAATGGGGTTACCTGATTGGGTGACTCCACTTGAAATTTATACCCCCTGTGTGGGATATTAAGGTCATGTCTTCCATAGAGGGTGTTTGATATCAACAGGAACAGCCCAGATCTATTATATTGGACTGTCATACATTTAGACCAAAAGTGGGGTCTACAGCATTTACTGCCAGAGGACAGAAATGAAATGATTTTTGGTCTCTATAAGCAAGAGCATTACAAAGGTTTGCACACTTAGCACTTGTTACTGGGCATAATGCATCACACACAGAGTACATACTTTAAAATTAAAGTTTGCCAAGTATGTAGCAAGATAATCCACAGGAAGTATAGTGGGATATTTTAGCAGTATTAATTTTCCGTGATTTGAACAATCCTGAATAATTTTGTAGTTTAGTTTATTCAAGGTGTCAAACAGAAGTCTAGATGTGTTTTCAGGATGTAGATTCCTTGCATGCTAGGCACATTGTGTAATTGGGTTGTTCCATTTGAAATCACACTCTCTGTGTAAGATTTTGGAAATATGTTCCACAGAGGGGTATGAATTTTAACACATTAGGCAACTCCATTTGAATTACATACACCCTCTGAGCAAGATTCAACCTGAATCATCCACAGAGGGAGCGTGAGTTTCAAATGGAACTGTATAATGTGCTTATTCAATTCAAAATTCATACTCACTCTGTGGAACATATTTTCAAAATCTTCCAAGTTTGCCTGGTCAACCGGATGAAAACACCTCACAACCTAGTCCATGGCCTAGTCCAGACTCTCTAGTGTAACTTCTTAAAGGTAGTTCTATATACAAACCTGTTTTCTGAGGTCACAAATAGTTTGTGACAGTTGTAAGACACATACACCAAGTTGGTCCTCAGTAGCTTCTGTGTCACCACCATCCTAAATGTAGGAAAACAAGACAACATTAGGTCAAGTAATATCGTCGCCCTCACCAATTTTTTGAGATTTTCAAATAATTTTGTTCTTTTTCTTATTTGCTCCCTTACTTTGTTTCTCGATTTGTAGTGATGAAAAGATATTATGAAGTTCTTGGTTATCATTTATAAACACATTACAAACACTTTCTTCAAGCTAGGGGTAGGGCTTTGGGGAGATAACAAAAATATTAGGGGCCTCCCTGTTTTTAGGGAAAATCTTTAAACCTTGGCATTTAACCCTACATATGTCACACAGATGTGCACATTGTTACTGCGCAGTTCGCAGTGCACAGTAATGAGGGTTGTTAACATTGTATGCATTGTTGCGACATATGTCAGGGTTTAAAGGCTTTCAGGATTTTCATAAAAGGTCTATTGATTAGTAGAAACGTTACAAACAGCTATCCACCTGTCCGGAAATTTTGGAAGTCAAAACTTAGACATATGTACACATACGCTTGGATAAAAGCGGCGCGACATTTAAGTACACCACAACTGCTCTTGTAACATGGGAGATCTTAAATTATGAATGTTAGCATTATCCATTGCTCAAGCTTGAACACCCTGAATACACAGTAATGTGTGCTATCGGTTGTTTGTATACATATTGCAAAAAAGAAAAAAATCAAAACATGAGCAATGAGGATAAGCATTGGTCCTTGAATTGAACCCTGTGGTACCCTACATTATTTTTCATCACCAACTGACAATGGAAATGCCAACATCTGCCAGCATCTTGGGTCTTTCTTAACCCTGGTATTCAAAGCCCTGGTGTCCACATTGCAAAAAGAAAAAATCCAAAAATGAGCACTGAAGATAAGCAGTGGTCCCTGAATTGAACCCTGTGGTACCCTACATTATTTTTCATCACCAACTTACAATGGAAATGCCAACATCTGCCAGCATCTTGAGTTCTTTCTTAGCCCTGGTATTCAAAGCCCTGGCATCCATATTGCAAAAAGCAAAAAAATCCATAAATGAGAAGAGAAGATAAGCAGTGGTCCCTGAATTGAACCCTGGGGTACCCTACATTATTTTCCATCGCCAACTTACAATAGAAATGCCAACATCTGCCAGCATCTTGAGTTCTTTCTTAGCCCTGATATTCAAAGCCCTGGTGTCCACATTGCATAAAGAAAAAAATCCAATAATGAGCAATGAAGATAAGCAGTGGTCCCTAAAGTGAACCCTGGGTACCCTACATTATTTTCCATCGCCAACTTACAATGGAAATGCCAACATATGCCAGCATCTTGAGTTCTTTCTTAGCCCTGGTATTCAAAGCCCTGGCATCCATATTGCAAAAAGCAAAGAAATCCAAAAATGAGCAATGAAGATAAGCAGTAGTCCCTAAATTGAACCCAGGGGTACCCAACATTATTTTCCATGGTCAACTTACAATGGAAATGCCAACATCTGCCAGCATCTTGCGTTCTTTCTTAGCCCTGGTATTCAAAGCCCTGGCATCCATATTGCAAAAAGCAAAGAAATCCCAAAATGAGCAAAGATAAGCAGTGGTCCCTGAATTGAACCCTGGGGTACCCTACACCATCACCAACTTACAATGGAAATGCCAACATCTGCCAGCATCTTGAGTTCTTTCTTAGCCCTGGTATTCAGATTAAGTATCCGTTCTCTATGTTCATGTGATGTGTATGCCGAGTCTGTGAAGTCCTGAGTAGAATCAATGATCATATCGAGTGTGGCACTCATCCGACGCCTTGTATTGGCATCGGCCTGTGTCACACGGGCTGTCTGTACCAAATCCTGGCAAAGATAAGCAAACAAATAACATGTTATGTAATGAATAACAGAGCAATGTTGAGATCCATTTTCAACAATGTTAAAGTTACATAGTGTCTAAAAAACATATTCTGAGACAATTTTTTACATTATACAGAACATAATGTCTTCAAATCAAAGCTAACAAAATGTTGTGTTGATCTCAGAGGGAAAAATCAGCAGGGTTAATTGGTCAGCCAATTAGCTTTACTTTCTTTTCTTCCAAAATTTGAAATCCCTAAAAATAACACTTTTTAAACTCTTTCAAAAGAGTATGGACTCTGCCCAAAGTAGACTACCTCCAGCTTATATTCCCACATGCCTGACAAACTTCTGTTTTTTAGCATGTGCTGTTACAGCCTAATGCATTGTGTTGTTAATGTGTCCTCACTATTGTCAGGCGCAAGCTTAGAGAAGTCATTTCTTTTTGTGCTTTTCATGATAAATGCTGGATATTCTCTTTATTTTGGTCCTTACCATCATACTCAATATGGCAGAATTACCATAGAATAGCACACATATGTAACACGATCAAGGGAAATGAGTCAGATGACGCTAATATTGATTTTGAGATATTGGCAAAGAAAGTGTTAAAATTCTTTTGTTTTCTATTGTTTTTGGTGATTGATAAATTGACGTAACTCACAAAGAAAGGTCGTGTCGACATGGGGTTTTTAGTTTCTGAAAGCTCTATATGTCCTCTTTAGAAACCCATTTTCAACCAGGCTCAACATGTGACTCATTCCCCTTGTCGGATGTTGCTAATAATGCTTTTGAGATATTGGCAAAAATAGTGTTCAAATTCTTTTGTGTTTTATTGTTTTCAGCCATTGATAAATTCCTCATAACTCGGTAAGCAGATGTCCAATTTGGATGTAGTTTGCATCAAAATGTAACATTCAGAAGCTGCCAAAAATGATGTGAAAAACTTCTAATTGAAAATTGCCAACATGCGACTCATTCTCCTTGTCATGTCACATATTTTGAGTTTTGGACTCATTTGTGATGTACTTACTGCTAATTCTTGAAGTACTGCATGCAAATTTCTGCTACTGGATATTCCATTTTGTGCAGTTACTCCCCTAGGTTTCGGTTCATATCCATCATAAATGACATCATCAATCATGACTAGGGCACGCCTCATGCTGCTGAAAACCCCATTACGTGTGTCTCTAGCTGGCTGACAGTCTGGGTGTCTAAGGCACGTCTGCACAACATAAAAGAGCACATTAAAACTTCATGACACTTGTGAAACTTGTTATTATGTTACTACATCGGGCTATTGCAGTTGAAATCCATACACTCCTATGGAAGACATGACTTTAATCTCCAATACGGGAAGTGTGCATTTAACAGGGGTACCTGAATGGGTTACCTGAATGGGTGACTTTGAAATCTACACCGCGTGTGGGAGATTGAAGTCATGTCTTCCATGGGGTATGAATTTCAACTGGAATAAGTAAAAATAACCCATTTTGGCTACTTGACAATCTGGTGTCTAATGTCCATATCATACTTTGCAACAAGCACAGCATTTTTTCAGTGATGAATGCCACTGAAAAACAACCAATATATGCTCATTGTCATTGCTTTGTATGATACGGGCTTAAGGCATGTCTGCACAAGAAAAACAACAGAAATTCTTAAACTGTTGTCGTTTTTGATTCATTTCATTGTTTCTTGCCTCTGTTATATGAGACAATAGATTATAGCCATTGCAGTGCGTGTGGTTGCATGTATCATTTTCATTGCACCTGTAATATGCGCGCAGTGGATAGTGCATTGGCGCGATAGAATATTTTGTTTCCGCATGTAAAGGACTCAATGGCTTTGAAAATTTTGTGCACTGGAATGACTGGTTGAACTTGATAACATGGCCATAAAGAGTGGATGTAAATTATATCTAAACATGATTTTAAGGGTGATCTGTTTAATAATGAGAATAAAAGTTTTATTTTGACACTGAGCCGTGTCTCTATTGTCTGATATAACACCAGAGATATAATTATTTTTGCGAGGAACAATCGCCTGTGTGATATATCAAGCGATAGAGACACAGCTGGGTCTCAAATAATACTTTTATTTTCATTCATAAACACATCACCAGTAAAATATTACTTTTATTCTCTAAAGAAAATTTAGAGAAAAAAACTTCATGATGGTAATGATGAGGCATATCAAGGTATTAACCCCCTGAGCACTACCAGTCCATCTAACATTGCCTCTGATTGGTCAATTACATGATATCTTCATTTTAATCACCAATCAGAATGGGGCTTTGCAAATAATTCACGCCAATTTTTTGTGTGGTGAAATTATTCTAACAATGTTGCTGATTGGGCCAATTGATAATAAAAACTTCTTTTTGGCCAATAGGCAGGTAGTTCTCATGGGGTTAACAGTTTGTGAGTAGTATTTTCTACACACCACTGGCAAGTTTGAGACCCGATAGCTATACACCTCTCTGCCTTGGTTGACCTGTGATCTAAAAGTGGGAATGGGCTTTACTTTTAAAATCTACACTCCCCCTGTGGAAGGTTTTTGAAATATCATCCACAGGGGGAGTACAAATTTCAAATGGAATGAGCACATTAGGCAACTCCATTTGAATTTCATACACCCTCTGAGAAAGATTCAACCTGAATCTTCCACAGAGGAGGTGAGTCTCAAATGGAGCTGCCTAATATGCTCATTCTATTTGAAATTATACTCTCCCTGTGGCAGATATTTCCAAAATCTTCCACAGGGGGCATGGATTTCAAATGCAATAGCCCAATATATACAGAGAAGCATCCCACAAGCAAACAGTAGATGCATGCAAAAAATACTTTGAAGCAGCCGACTCAAGAAAACAAAAATAATACAGGGCAATAGATTTATTTCATAATTACTGTCAAATCAAATTAAATGTAAAATATAAAATATGAAATGTAAAATGACTATTAGCAGACAATGAATCAATGAGATGGGAGCCAATACATCTTAATTATATTGAGGAATTAGTAAATGAAAGCCCAATCTGCAATAGCTGCATTTGACTATATCTGCATTCTATATTGTACACATATCTAAAAATGCAACCCATGGCAGCTATTGCATGTAGTACAATACAGCCCTATCTGCAATAGCTGCCCTATAGACATTTGACTATATCTGTATTCCATATTGTATGCAATCTATTAATGTTACACCTGGCAGCTATTGCAGATAGCTCACAATAACCCATGGATATTGTTTTATGGTGATGAATGCTGTATCAAATGTACAATGATTTGCTGATGAAATCATGCCCCTAATTTGAAGATGGAGAAGAGCTGTTTACTTGTGCATTTATTGATTGCATTGAACCCTTGTGAGGTTCTAAAACTCAAATTTGGTAATAGATGGTTCACCAATTTCTAAAACCGTTTGTACTCTTGAAATATACAAAATGATTGGTACCCATTAGTTTGCATTAATAATGGATGAATCTGAAACATCAAAATTCTAAAGATCAAAATACTCTAGCTTAATTGTATACTCATTAACTGTACATTCTGGATTTTTAAAAAGTATCCAATTTTGCATTTGGAAGAGGCAGGCTTTTCAATAAGCAGCAAAATAATGATGTAGACCAATTTTGTTACAGCCTATTGCCCAATTTAAAATGTTGCCCTAAAACATAACATATTCTTAATTTCAACAGGACACTGCAAATTTACCCCCTGCATCTACTAGAAAATATTGTCTGCTATTTAACAACCATAAGTATTTGGTTAACCCCATGGGCACTGACAGCCTCTAAGAACTAATTTGATTGGTTAAAAGAGGGCTACATTATGTATCAAGCCAATCAGAGATGTGATAAGAATAATCAGTAGGATTGAATGCTAGATTTAAAAGCTCTATTTTGATTGGTTACTCAGATGATTATAGCATGTAATTAGCCAATCAATGGAACTGCAATAAAGACAATAGTGTCATGAGGTTAAACTAGCCATTCCTAGTCTAGCCTCATCAATAGCTAAAACCCTTGTCCCTTGTCCAATTTCATATTTGTACTAAACACCACAAGTTTTAACAGGACATTGCAAAATTGTTATTTTATAAAATTCGCCTTTAATAATAAATAAATCGCCTCCATCAACAGCAATTTTCGCCCACGAATATGCACTTGAGCTAGCCATTCCTACATGGTCCATTGATTTCTTACACTGTTCGTGCTTTCCTGACATAATATACAGCCCATTTATTGCCTTGGTATCAGGTAGCCATGCCCTGAATAGCAATGTATTTAATGTTTAACATGTTTCCGTCCCTTCCTTAGATTATCTATTGGTTGAATTTTTACCTGAAAACAACAACAGCCATTTTGAAACCACTGAAGCAATACATCATATCTTTTGTCACTATTATGTATTTCTTACATTCCTTTCACAAACATGCATGCTACAAAGTTGTTGTTTTTTCAACAATATCTAAAAATGTTTGAAATTTGCTGATTGCCTGTAATTCAACCTGGATGGCCTGGTATCCATTTTCAAAAGGATTAATCAAATACACATTGGTTAATATTTTCAAACATATGGGAAAGGGTAATTAAGCCACTGGTCTCATGTATAGGAGAGTCATACTTGTACACATATCTCAGAAGTCATTTTTAAAAAGCATGTTATTAATCCCCGACTGCCACCAAACCGTCCTGGTGCTCATATGAAACCCAATGGAAATAAGCTTCAGCAGAGGCTTAATTCCTTAGGTTATTGTCAAATCCGAATAAATCAAATTACAAAAAATAGCAGTCATCAATTTTCCAATTTGAAAATGTTGCAAAAGAGGTCCTGCAAGTGATGACTGCTCCACTCTTTTTTAACAGAAACTTTATGTCTCTGATATACACACACCAGTTTTATTCCATCAAAAATATAAACTGTAGGGCAATAATTCCCTTTTCCAGTTGAAACCTATACAACCCCTCCCATGGAAGACATGATCTTAATCTTCCACACAGGGAGTATGAATATCAAATAGGGTTGAAATCTACACCCGTGTGTGGGGATTAAGGTCATGTCTTCCATATGGGGTGTATGGATTTCAACTGGAATAGCATTATGGATCTGATCTCAATATTTGCGGTACATATTCTGATATGCAGAAAATGGTATATATTCAGAACACATGAAGTATGCTTAACTCTCTTCTCGCAGGTGTCGACTTCAGACAACAAGTTTAATTTTTTTTGTAATTCAAAAAAATTTCAGAATTGTAAATTTTCATGTCTATATTTAGAATCAACACAAAAAATGCATTAAAATGAGTCCAAACACGCCTAGTATTGGTTCAGTGGTTCTTAAGTTAGTTTTAATATTTTGAGAAAATATCTCAAAATTTAGGACTTATTATGTTGATGGCTATGGCTAGAGCACAGAGCATTAAACCCACAAGTAGAGAGCGATTCAATAGCTACAATTGTTTTCCCTGAAATCAGAGAACACACTCAAAGCTGATAACACTCAAATAGTACTACAATATAGTGAAAGCTTAGTCTAGATAGAACTCTTACAGAATCATCTCCAGGCAGATTCCTAGGGCTTGTTCCAATTCCACAACATAACCCATTTTGAAAACACCTGATGTGTTGTCAAGCTTTATAAAGTATTTCATGCATATTTATGGATAATAATCCTATGATACTATATTGTACTTGCAATTCTTGTGAATGATGCTAAGGTTCAAATTGAAGATACTATCTGGGGTTCACTATATCTGACAATCTAAAAAAATTGGTAAAATTATGGAATACTCTGCACTGAGAACCATAAGGGTGTGATGCCTCGTTGTAACGTAAGATATAAATTGCACACAGGGATTTCCCCCTCAGAATTGTACTAATGTCACTTCTCTCCTTTATCTCTATAACATCATTTTGTATTCCTTTTCCTTCCCTTTCCCCTATTAAAATTGTGCAGAGAGTAAGTAAAATAATCATGGATTTCTCCCAGGAATGCAACAGTAACTCCTCTCCTCCCTCCATCTATCCCTGTCTCCTCATATGCCCCTTTCCCATCACTTTTTCCTATTTACCTTAGTAAATTTAGTAAATTCATAGTGGATTTTCCACGATTGTAGTTGTACCAATATCACACCTATCCATGATCCCCTATCTCCATTTTGTGTTCCCTTTCTCACCACTCTTTCCTCTATTTACCTTGCAGGAAATAAGTAATATCATAGTGGACTGTACCTCCTATTCGTCATCCCCTATCCCCATTTTGTGTTCCCTTTCCCACCACCCTTTCCTACATTTACCTTGCAGGAAGTAAGTAACATCAAAGTGGATTGTACCAATATCACTCCTATCCATCATCCCCTATCCACATTTTGGGTTCTGTTCCAACCACCCTTTACTCTATTTCATTGCAGGAAGTAAATAACATCATAGTGGACTGTACCAATATCACTCCTATCTGTCATCCCCTATCCCCATTTTGTGTCCCTTTTCCTACATTTACCTTGCAGGAAGTAAGTAACATCATAGTGGACTGTACCTCCTATTTGTCATCCCCTATCCCCATTTTGTGTTCCCTTTCCCACCACCCTTTCCTACATTTACCTTGCAGGAAGTAAGTAACATCATAGTGGACTGTACCTCCTATTCGTCATCCCGTATCCCCATTTTGTGTTCCCTTTCCCACCACCCTTTCCTACATTTACCTTGCAGGAAGTAAGTAACATCATAGTGGACTGTACCTCCTATTCGTCATCCCCTATCCCCATTTTGTGTTCCCTTTCCCACCACCCTTTCCTACATTTACCTTGCAGGAAGTAAGTAACATCATAGTGGACTGTACCTCCTATTCGTCATCCCCTATCCCCATTTTGTGTTCCCTTTCCCACCACCCTTTCCTACATTTACCTTGCAGGAAGTAAGTAACATCATAGTGGACTGTACCTCCTATTCGTCATCCCCTATCCCCATTTTGTGTTCCCTTTCCCACCACCCTTTCCTACATTTACCTTGCAGGAAATAAGTAACATCATAGTGGACTGTGCCAATACCACTCCTATCCGTCATCCCCTATCCCCATTTTGTGTCCCTTTTCCCACCACCCTTTCCTCTATTTACCTTGCAGGAACTAAGTAACATCATAGTGGACTGTGCCAATACCACTCCTATCCGTCATCCCCTATCCCCATTTTGTGTCCCCTTTCCCACCACCCTTTCCTATATTTACCTTGCAGGAAGTAAGTAACATCATAGTGGATTTTTCCAGGACAGCTCTAGCAGCCCCCATCTTGGCTTTGACTTTCTCATTCTTGAGATCCTGTGAATGATAGATAGCATAAAAAATGAGATTACCAACATACAATCTGACTTGTCTTCCTTACTTCATTTCGTTCTTTTTAACAGCGAAGCCTGCATAGCTCTGTCCTTCAGTTCGTTCATAACAAATGTTCGAACGTTAAACATTTCATGTGTTTTGTGCATGCTTTATGCAATGGCTGTGGATGCACTCATCGGTGATCGTCGGTAAATCTATGTTCAAGTTAAAATGAGTACAGAAAGCTGGTAAAATGTAAACGTGGGACTAAATTGCAGGGTAGAAAGAAAGAAGAGGAGAGAAAACAGATATATTAAAGAAAGAAAACAGAGATAGTTACAGCAATGGACATCTACTCTACCCTGAAACTGTCCTTTCTTTGCACCTTCTTTCCCCCACTTTTGCCGACTTCTTTTTTTTTTTTTTTCTCTTCTGTTTTCTTCATTCCTATTTTCTTTTCATTTTCTCCCAAATAAAAATAAATGTATACATCTTCCACAATTTATATCCAATTTAATGCTAATTTTTATTTTAGTAAGTGGGCTCTTGCATATTAACGTATGCATTTGGATTTGAAGACCGATTGTATTACTAGGAAAATTTATCATTGCAATGTGACAACATACAAATGATAGCTTGTAGGCCACCATCTTGTTCGCCTGTTTTGTTTCCTCCACTAGCACTGTTAGGAATGTATTCGCAAGGTTGATTAAAAATCGAGATATCAATCCGCACTGTTAATCACTTTAATAGAATAGCTAGCAATGCAATTAAAATAAACTGAGGTAGCACTTTCGCTCTTCAGGTTTGACCTAAATATATAAAACATTTCTAATATCTTAAAGGGCATTTCGTGATCTACAGCCTCATCCCCCCACTTTTCTAAAAAAAAGTGGATATTTTTATTCCACAGGAAAGCTCTGGCTACATAGTGTTTATGTCCAAAAGATTTCTTGAAGATTCATTCGCTTGGCAACAATACAGTGGCATCTGGAACAGTCTAATACACATAATCATGCATTAACTCACAAATCGGAATCAAGTGAACTTTTGGGAATGAGCTTTTTTATGGATATCCACTGAAAAGTGTCTGATAGAAAGAATCTAGAATCACAAAATACTCCTTTAAATACATTTAAACTTACATTTTGTCTATCACCAGTCAAGTGAGCTAATTCTACCATTTCTTTACCAAATTGGCTGAAACACTGCACAAACTCTGTAAATGACCTGGCTTTCTCAATCTTGTTTAGACTGTCTGTAACCTGTAAATACACAGAAAATAAAAAAGTAACAACATGTTAGTGTCTCATGCACAAATGACAACACTTTGCCCCTACAACAGAATGGTATAGCATGCACCAGAGTTGTAGACAGTCGCCAAACTCAGGTCTTGGGTCGAGTCAAGTCATTGCCCCCGCCCGAGTCTTGAGTCGAGTCGATTCATCTAGAACTCGAGACTTAAGTCAAGGGAAGTCTTTGTGTGTCTGAAAGTCAAATCAAGTAATTTCAAACTGTCCTACAGTTTGAGTCCGAGTCATTTCTTTTTTTAAGACTCAAGTCGAGTCTCAAGTCCTAAAATGTTAAGTTGAGTCACAGCCGAAGTCATTACAAGACTAGCATCGTGACTATTCCTGATGCTAGAGAAAAAAACTTTGCATGAAATATAGCGCAATCCTTCTTCCTTAGTTTGATTTAACTAGGAATATATCAAATTTTTAATTCCATATTTATACAACTTAGTTTTTTGGGAACAAATGCCAATATATCAAATTTTTAATTCCATATTTATACAACTTAGTTTTTTGGGAACAAATGCCAAAAATCTTTCCTTGTTTCTCCATTCAAACATGTCTATAGGCAAAATATCAATCATAATTTTACTCTTTACAAAGCACCTTTGCCAAAACACGGAATACATGGACCAAAATTAGTGTAAAAAACACCCTACAAATGGCATTGGTCTCTTTTTCCAAAACAAATGACTAAACATTTTTTATTCCAATTAGGTCAAAACTAAAAGGATTACGATTAAGCTATGTTTCATGACTTTCGAGTTCCAGTACAGGAGCGAAAACCTCAAGCTAATCAGATATTGCAATAGGGAGGTAGCACTGTGCCATTTACCTTAGCTGTACTTTTCAGTTTAGACACTAACCTATATTGTGGAAAGAATTATAACACCATAGCTAAATAAGATTTGATCATGATGCATTTGTAAAATTAATAATGACTGACAAACCAAAATAAATAGATAAAAGCAGAGAGATATCATTGAGTGTTGATTCCAATAGGCTATTCCAGTTGAAATACATTAAAAAAATCCCATTTTGAAGTTCATACCTCCTGTGTAGGAGATTAAAGTCATGTCTTTCATAGGGGTAATGGATTTCAACCGGAATAGGCCAAGTTGTTCACAGGTTGTTGTACTTATAACTGACGTAGGTAAGTGTGGATGATAAAAATGATGAAGCACTGCACACAGGAGTGGAAATCCATCATAGTCACTGCACTTACTGTATGATACAATGAGAGAAGTTGATTCTGGCAACCGAATCTTAAGAGAATCATTACGAGAATCAATTCTGTGATTCTCATCGAAATCTAGGCCCTGCCTATCATCACTTGAAAGAGAGAATTGGACTCAATATTTACACACGCTGAGATGTTGATGCATCCAATGCACAAGCCCAGCAGTGGAAGAGTGCACCGCACGCATCAACATTCAGCGTTAGTGCATAATTGAGTCCAAACTTCACGTAGACCAGATTTTCGCCAAGTATTGACGCTATATTATCATCGACCATGTGTGCAACTTGGTAAGCTTACTACACAAGATAGCATGGAAATATCAGCATTTTTGAAACATCTTGGTTGAAAAAAGTGGTGGGAGGCGTTTATTTGAAGGGGCGACTATTATAGGAAATTCAGTATTATACCGTATTCTCTCTAATTAATACAACCCCCCCCCCCCCGGACCACGGTGGGGGCATTTATTAGAAGGGGGCTTTAATTAGAGACAATATGGTATTCCAAATTTAAACATCATCACACTGGGTGAATTTCATCTTAAACATACTTGTATCAAATTTTTGCTCAATACTTGACTAAAATACCTTTGCAAACTGTTGGTATATAACGTCATATTTAAATCACCCATTACCAAATATTCCAAACTCAAACATCATCACGCTGGAGGAATTTCATCTTGTAAATATTTTACCTAAATTAAATTACATGCAATCATATTGGACGGACCACTTAACCAACATTACTATGACATTCAATTATCCTACGTAAATGCAAACATTTATACTCAACAGCAGAAAATTTACTTTCAGTGGCTACACACAACATCTACCTATATTGGAATTTGCTAATCAAATTTGACCTATTATAAAAGCAATTCTGTATAAACATAATGCAATATCATTGTTATTAAAAAAAACTTTATCAGTTAATATCTGGAGGCTGCCATTGCCTAATTTATCATGGTCTAGGGGCAGCATCCATATGAGGGTTCCGTTCACGTAGCCACATTTTGGGCAAGGGCGGATTTTTAAAAAGTGAAACTTTGGGCAAGGGCGGATTTTTGGCAAACTTTTGAAAAGGTGGATGTTTTTAGGATGCAGCACAAAATTGGGTGGATTCTTGGAGGATTTGGGTAAATTTTGGGTGATTTTGGGCCAATCTGGGGCAGAAATTTAGGAGTTGGGTGGTATTTTGGGTGTATTAGTGGATTATTTGGCTCTTGGTTGATTGGTGGCATCTGCTCCCTCAACCTGGATAAGAGCCTGGGTTCCAGGCCAAGTTTGTTATATCATTTAGCTAATGGATATTAACTCATCCTAAACTTTGCTTTAATGTTGCTTTGCTTTAATTCTGTTTTAAATGATCTCGCTTATATGCAGACTGGATAGTGTCTGTGCATTGTTGACAATTCCAAAAAATTGAGCCTGCTCATAACGCTTGCAATAATATTATTTGCTGACATAGTATATTATATACAATGTACACAGGTTACGCTTTCACCATTACCAGTTTGCCAATTCTGATATTCATAAGTGTGGACCCAATTGACAGCCTCTTATCCTCCCACTTTACTCCATCAAAATGCAGGTTTTTGTATCGGGTGCAAGCTCATATTTTTCTCATAAGGACAGTGTAATTTTAGACCTGAAACAAGCCAGTTTAGGTAACCCTGATACTAAAGGTGGTTTGGGCTATCAGTGAGGAAAGAAGGAACAAAAAAGGAGAGAAGATGAACAAATAAGTTACTTGGTACCCAGGAAGTCTACCCTTAGACCCCTCGGGTGCCAAGAACAAGATCACCAATCGGTAGCCACAGGTCTTTCGCTGGCCTGGCCAACACAAGTGTGCACATATGACTTAGGCTGATTGCATCATGGCATCACATGGGATGCATGCGTGCGCTGTGGTTTTCCTTTTTAAGATTTTGTAAGTTTTTAGAGCGTTAGGGTTAACAACAATAATGGTAGTTTGATGGTTACCACCAAGGAATAATGTGTTCTATTGGCCACTGTGAGGCACTTTATTGCTTCTAGAATTTTAATCGCTAGAGCAATTTAACCCAACACTTGGAATAATAAAATGTTTGGGTGATGGACCTCAATGTGAAGTAGAAACCTTCATATGTGTTACAATTAGACCATATACCTCTAGTCACTGTATCTCCTACAGGCGTGTAGTCCGCATTGTCAGTCCGAGGGGCAAACGTCAGTATCATCCCTATTTTCCCTTCTTTTTTTCCTCCCTTCCCTTCTCTTTCTCCCTCTCCTCCCTTCTTTCTTTTTCTTCCCTTCTTCTCGCCCCCATTTTTCTGCTTCTCTGTCCCAATTTGAGGTGTTCTGGGGAGGGGGCAGTCCCCGCTGGCTACGCTTACTGATCTCCTGATTTACCAATACAACAGTATGCATGCTTGTACTCATTTGAATGCAATTTTCATATAGGACCATAGATTTCAAAAATGGATGCGGAAATTGAAAATGCTACAACATTCCAAAAATTACGGGGAAACAAGTCATCATCGGCAGCAACACCCAAAGATAATATCCATTGGGAATTTTGGTGGAAAGTATAGTCATGATATAGATCTATCCCTACATTCACACAAACTGGACACCTTAAGATTTCGGAGACTTGATAATCCGTCACAACACTGAGTTATGTATAATACTGGTAAAACAATGTTTTGGAGATTGTGAATGCAAAATTTGGCAATATTTGTTTAGTACTGGGGACTGGGATACAAAGGGACCAAGCATTTACTAATAAATGAGTGATCATTCCCATTGGTGCACTGTCTGTTAAGTCAATGCTAAATCGCTTTTATCCCCCAAGCATGCTTATCGCAAGTTGCAATTTGCCGATAAGCAATACCATATTAGCGAGTATAGACACTAGTCGCAAGTATTGGTATCTATACGCTGGCGAAGTGATTAACTACCATAGCAATAGGTGAATACAATTTTGAATAAACCGCTGCACTGGTATCGCTCACGCAGTATCTCTGCATTGAACTATATCATGCTGATCGCTCGCACCTGTAAGATTAGTATCTTTGAAAAGAGCAGCATTGTATTCAATTTATGATTGCAGACAGACACAAGTGATGAGTGCAACCTGCTTGTAGTGCAGCGTGATATATTCAAGAATTGTTTTCACCGATTGCTATGGTAGTTAATCTGATAATTACATCACTTCGCCAGCATATTGCCATATTGCACAACCCAAGCAATCCACACCACATCTCCACCGTCTCAAATCTTGAGACTTCAGCCACCAAGTGAAGATATGAACACAGTCTATATGAATATAGTACAGTTATGATTAATTCTGTACCTCGCTGCATCAGACAGGCTCATCTTTTGCTATCAATTCTTGTATTTAAGCATGCGGTAGACTACTTAGAGACCAGACACGGCCATGTGACTCCATAGCATCTTAAACATGCTCATCTACAAGCCACAGTTCTTTAAACCCAATATGTGCGCTCATTCCAAGAATGTCCTTTTACTGTATTGGGTACCAAAACTCATACTCCATAATTTGAGGTTAACTTATGAGCTACAGTGTTGAATGGAGATTACTGGATTGTGGCACTGGGATTGAGAGTATTATGGTGACTACCATTAACTAGAAAATGAATCTGTTAAAGTAGCTATGGGTTTAATGAAACAAACTTTATGATCTTCACATATTTGTAAAGTGTAATTATACTACAAGGACAAAATTGAATCAAATCTATGACTTTTTCAAGAAATGTAGGTAAGATGAAGTGTCACCGTCCCAGATTTCAATGTCCGCTAGACTGGATTTTGAGGACATATACATGTATGGGGTCTCTGGAACTACAATGGGGCTTTGCTCAGTGCCCTTTTTGGTGAAAATGTCCCAAACTTTCTCAGAAGTTTATCGTGCTTGGCACTCAAATTTGAAGCTTAAATTGGGTATTTGGAAGAAAATGCAACCAAAGGTCTCTGAGAACTTCAAATGAGGTCTCCAGAAGCTTATAGAGCTTGAAAATAAAGGGTGGGGTCTTGAAGGCTGGCAATTATCCATAGTGTATCTAGGTACATGGAGTAAACAGATAACTGCCTGTGTGCGACAGGGACTAGACTAATGTTTTCTTTTTGAATTTGAACCCTCGATCGTGGAAAATGATTAAAATTCAGGAAACTGTGATGAAAACAACAGCAGTGACCCACAATATGAATGTTGCTATTTCAAGTCTACATCAATGGTAAGCAATGTGTAAGGTCATGAAGTAAATGCATTTGTAGGATTGTAGATTTAAATCAGGTTAGAATTTTTGACCGACAAATCCAAAAATTACTCACAGGTTTTAGACTTTCGCCATCTTGGCTGATGGCTTCTTCAGAATGTGTATAGGTGTTATTATTCAACAGGGGCGGATTAAGAGGGGGCGCAGTCGGCGTGTGCCCCCTCTATTATTTGCCGAGCGGCACCTGAATCTGTATATTTTTGCAGAGCGGCACCAGACTTTGTCTGCTGCGGTGGTGGCTTGCCCCCCTCCCGTATTGAAATTCCTGGAACTGCCCCTGTTCAATTTTATATTGCTTACTTGTTTCTGAAGCAAATTAATGGGGTCTGCTATGGTCAATTTTGGCATTCAATGAAGCCAAAAAAATGGCAACTTTTGTAACTTCCATCGGTTTTGGTTTCATAACTTTGTGATTCCTGCATCATTATTCATGAACTGTTACCTTATTTATTGTGCTGAATGTACATGAAAGAGTGAGTTGTTCCATGTTTGTTTACAAAAAAATCTTTGTACAGTAGATATCATCATCATTCAAAGGCTAATTGCATATAAGCAGTATAGGGCTAATATTAACAGCATCATTTACACAGCAGTAATGTCTCAAGTGGTTTATCATACATAATTTCTATGGTAAATCTGAGAAAATATCTTACACTTCCCACAATACATTTCTTCCATTTCAATTTTCTATACATGTACTGATTTGCTATCTAGTGCAATGTGGTCGATAGTGACAAACAATACGCCCCCGCCCGGGCAATACATCCTGCCTGAACAGACCACATCCAGATTTTGCAAATTCTGTTTATTTCCTGACTATCGCCCCATGACCCAACTTGAAAACAAATGGAACCTGTATAAAATAATACTAGTGTCATTTGAGGAACTGAGGTGATGTATCATGTTGCAAAGGATTCTGGGAAGGGTTAGATATCTCCTCTGATCTCAAACACTATAAAAGTATTAATTTTTGTGCATGCAATTATTCGTGCTTTGCTGATTTTCACAGACTTCTACATAAAACATATTTTGCAACTTGATCAAGGAGAATGAATCACATGTCAGCAATTTTCCATTAGAAGTTTTTTACATCATGTTCTGGTAGTTTATGAATGCTACATTCAACATCAAAATCGGACATCTGGTTACAGAGTTATGAGCAATTTATCAATTACTGAAAACAAGAAAACCAAAGAATTTGAACCCTGTTTTGCCAATACCTCAAAAACAGTATTAGTGATCCGGGGGGGGGGTACTCAAGTTTGGTTTTGGTAGGGACGTGCCGCTGAGAATTTGAAAGTAGACCCATAAATATACCAATTTTTCAAGAAATTTGGACCCATTGATATACCAAAAGTCAAAATTTTCGGCCGAATTTAACCGAAATTGTCTTAGTTTTTACAACTTTGTAAATGGGAAAATTTGGAAAATTTTTGCTAGATTATGGAAAAAATTGGGCTATTTTCCTAAAAATTTTGAAAATTTTGAAAAAGGACCCATTCATATACCAAAATAGGCTTTGAAAAAGGGGTCATTGATATACCAAGAGGCTGAAAATGGGACCCATATTTGCGGCACGGTTAGTGATATAGGACTCATTCCCTTGATCATGTCACATTTACACATTTTTATTTTTGTAGCAGCTATGTTTGGCACAAAATGTGTGAAAATTAATGTTCCGCAAACTAAATCCACTTTCACTGTATTTGGTGCATAAACAAACTTGTTTTGTTTATGCAAAAAACTGAACATTATAGATGAAGAGATCCATTAAATACTTTGATAATGTCACATAATAAACATTATTTTAATCAAAATTTCTCGCTTTTGGATAATTTGTTGGTACTTAAATCAATTATTACCTGGTTCATAAGGCTTTCTGTATGCTAAAAGAAAAGAATTTTATTAGACTGTAATAGCTTTAATTAAACATGATTATTTGAAAAATGGCGACAAAAAAAAAGCCCGGTTTTATGGGCCCCAATTGACCTAATTCTCTGTTTTGGTATTTTGTTAATTTGCTGTATGCATGTAAAATCAGCCAGTTTTTTTTTGTGGGGTGAGGTTGTAGCAAAAGTAGATTTAATTTGATTGAAGCGAGGGAAAAAATATCCAATTTATTTATTAGCTTGTCATTTGCTGCCACTCCCCCCTCCCCCAAAAAAAACAAACAATGCCTGACATTCTTGTAATGTCTGTACACCTGTAGAACACATTTTTTGTTGCCTGTTGAGGACAACTTTATAGAGAACATGACCATAGCAAACCACTGGTACACTTTAATAACAAAATATCACTAACTCTTTACACGCAGGTGTCAACTGCAGACGACAAGTTTCATTTTTAAATTCAAAATTTCAGAATTGTACATTTACATGACCATGGTTGATATCAGCATGAGAAATGCATTAAAATTAGTAAAAAACACCCAATATTGGTTCAGTGTTTCTTAAGATAGCTCTTGATATTTTAAGAAAATATATCAAAGCTCATGCACGCAGAGCATTAAAAGTGAATTAAATGTATGCACATGACAAATCACAGTGCCTTCAATATATGGTCCAATTCAAATGTCAGTTTTCATGTAACTTGTTCCTCTCCCGACCTCGTACGGACAACAGGAAAGTTAACAGAAAACCTGTTCTTCTATAGAGAAAACATTATGACCATAGCCACAGATCAAACATTCATTGCTTTTGATCACAAGCATTGATAAACCACAGTGCCTTCAATATATGGTCCAATTCAAATGTCAGTTTTCATGTAACTTGTCCCGCTCCCGACGTCGTACAGACAACAGGAAAGTCAACAGAAAACCTGTTCTTCTATAGATAAAACATTATGACCATAGCCACAGATCAAACATTCATTGCTTTTGATCACAGGCATTGATAAACCACAGTGCCTTCAATATATGGTCCAATTCAAATGTCAGTTTTCATGTAACTTGTTCCTCTCCCGACCTCGTACGGACAACAGGAAAGTTAACAGAAAACCTGTTCTTCTATAGAGAAAACATTATGACCATAGCCACAGATCAAACATTCATTGCTTTTGATCACAAGCATTGATAAATCGACAGTGCCTTCAATATATGGTCCAATTCAAATGTCAGTTTTCATGTAACTTGTTCCTCTCCCGACCTCGTAAGGACAACAGGAAAGTCAACAGAAAACCTGTTCTTCTATAGATAAAACATTATGACCATAGCCACAGATCAAACATTCATTGCTTTTGATCACAGGCATTGATAAACCACAGTGCCTTCAATATATGGTCCAATTCAAATGTCAGTTTTCATGTAACTTGTCCTCTCCCGACCTCGTAAGGACAACAGGAAAGTCAACAGAAACCCTGTTCTTCTATAGATAAAACATTATGACCATAGCCACAGATCAAACATTCATTGCCTTTGATCACAGGCATTGAAAAACCACAGTGCCTTCAATATATATGGTCCAATTCAAATGTCAGTTTTCATGTAACTTGTCCCTCTCCGACCTCGCACGGACAACAACAGAACACAAAGCCTGCACTTCTAACATTATATGACCATAGCAAACCACTTGTGCAGATCAGAAAATATCACTTTAAGTGAATTCAATGTAGGCATTGACAAACCACTGCGTGCCTTCAATATGGTCCGATTCAAATGTCAGTGTTCATGTAACCTGTCCACGACAACGATCCAACCAACTGAAGGTTATGCGACATACTTGCCTAGTCGCTGATTAAATTATGAACAATCTTGAATAACATACTACATGAAATTGCCGCTGGCAATCTGCCCCATCTTCTCAATACTTATATGTCACATTGACATGACTGTATATACGATATCCCATGATGCATTGTGGAAACTTGCTATCACAGGTGATTCCCATGATGCTTTATAAATGTTTTGACTTAAGTATACTTGTTTGAAATTAATATCATATATTATTCTCAGTTCAAACTCCTCTAATATCACTAGCCCATTAGACTATGCCATAGTCTATTTTTGATGTTAATCATGATGAAAGCATTCAGTTGAACTCGAAATTATACTGATATTAATTACATCAAAATACTAGTATAAAATTGTTATGAAAAAGTTTATATAATTATATTAGTGACAGTAAAAGTAAAGTTAATACGAGGCTTATATTATTGAATGCAACATATCATAATGTCATAATTGTATTGGCACTTCAATACTGAACACTTCTGATTTTAGAATCTGCCAGTTTATTAATAGCGCAATTCTAGGTTAAAAATAGACTATGGACTTTCAATTTTAAACGGATTTTGAACGGGCAAAGTCCCTAACACTCACACTGTCAATCATACTTGTTTATCAATCAAATTTAACAGCAAGCAAATACAAGACGCGTTTCATGCACTTATTGACGCGATCATGCAATTACACAACACAAAGGCGAGGTAGGCCACATACTTGTAGTTATTAATGGTAATGACAGGTACCCGGAGGATTTAAACCATAACGAGATCGGGCGACCAATCACAAGCCAGATCCATTTAAAGATGCATTACATCATGGCCAATTTTAGTAGGCCAGATTTCCGACAATCTCATCCATAGATGCTCATAGACAGCCGTGTTAAGCATGAAAACCGCAATCCAATGTCAGTAGTCCACTGGGGAAGCGAACAAACAGAGGGAGTAGGGTGACTGAAAGGAACAGATGTGAAAATCTATCAATTGTGCACACATTAATTAATATCAGAGTTTTAAGCTAAATACAATATCCAGAGTATGCACAATGGGCAAGTGGACTACGGGTAGTCTACTAGCCCATAGGCACTACTGGCCAAAGACAAGAACTATTTTGATTGGTTACAAAAAGGAGTAACATCATGCATTGAGCCAATCAGAGATACGGTAAGAAAAGTGAATAGGGCTGAAGCGGGATTAAGCTTAAAATTGGTAAGAGATCTAAAAGCTGTATATTGATTGGTTACTCAAATGATTATATAGCTTTATATCATGTAATTAACCATTCATGGGCTCTGTAAGAAAGGCAGGATCAAAATCAACATATATCACAAATTTTTATTTTGAAACTTAAAACAATGAGCGACTTTTATAACACAACAAATTAGACCAAAGTACAACAAATTAAATGTTGCTTATTACCAAAAAAAAAACCTATAGGCCAACACCTGACTTATATTGGGACTGATTTTACTGAACGCTTGACTATTTGAAAATCGCACAAAAACAATATGCATTCAAATTATGACCATCTGAGCAGGGATGCTTAAAGGATGTTTGACAAATGGCGGTCAAGAGATAAGTAAAGTTGGAGCATGCTAGTATAGGCTTAACATGTTTGCACAATTTATCGCCGCCAACTGGTCAATGGTCAGTAATTAGTTGCTTAAAGTGAGTGGATGACAGGAGCCGATTTGTTTCCCATTTTTTTTTTCCGCTGCCAAATTCAGAAACTTTGGGTAACATATGAAGGCAAGTCGGCATGGCAGAGGCCCGGGCAGGGTAGCCGCAACTCACTGACAATATAGAAATAAATGTGAGCAGTTAATGGGAGTTGACTGGTAGTAATCGCTCTGGGATGCCTTGTATACATTGAGGCCTGGTAGTAATATCTGCAATAATCGCTTCATACTACCTGCTAACCTGGTTACATACATTAGACTGCTTAAAGCAGGTACTCACATAGTGTATTAATTGAATCAGCCCTTCTCTGATAACTAGATAAAGATGCAATCATTATAATGCTATTAAGCCTCTACCGCCTCATCCTATAAGACATAACATGCCTGTGCCAGACTGAAATACTTTATAAAAGTCACTCAAATAATGCATTGCCTAAAATCACAACATTAGCTTCAGACTATACCTACTTAGTTTGACTTGACATTTTGGAGTATGTAATTTATATGGTAATGATATTAGTATGAAAGTGAATTATAATCTCTGTGATAGCCAGATAATAACTCATTCATATGATGTATTCCGCTTATATGAGGGGCAGTGGCTCAATGGTTAAGTAATCATACTCATGATCCCAAGGTTGTGGGGTTCGAGGCACACTCATGGCCAACTTGTTGTGTCCTTGAGCAAGGCACTTAATCCTAGTTGCTTCACTCCACCCATGTGTGACTCATGATCCCAAGGTATAGGGTTCAAGTCACATCACAGTCAACTTGTTGTGTCCATTGGCAAGGCCCTAATCCTGATTGTTTCACTTAACCCACATGTGACTCATGATCCTGGGTTGTGGTCTGAGGTCAATCATGAGGTCAGCATGTTGTGTCCACTTCTCCTTTGTGTGTCTCATGATCCCAAGGTTGTGGGTTTGAGGTACATTGCAGCCAACTTGTTGTGTCATGGCAAGGCACTTAATCCCATTTGTTTACTTATGTAAATCGGTACCAGCTTAAAAAGCCTGGGAAGGTAAACACTTGCTATGCAGGAAGAGTGGTGGACCCTCCAAAGCAACATTTTACACAGAGGAGCAGCTCCCCAAGTCCCTTTCGAAAAGAGATGGGTATTCTGGCCTGAACCTTTACTGCTAATCGTATAACATTAAAAAACATTAAAGAACATGGATTTATGATGTATCATCGCAATAGCTTTTTAAGTTGATTACACTGCATGTGCTTCTCTGTTAATAACAATGAGTCTGGCTCAAACAGTGGTGATATAAATCATCTATATATCACATATACAGCTGACATGAATTTTTGTAAACACTTGTTAGCAAGGCGGGTGGTATATCTAATGCAGAGATCTAATAATTTAATTTATGCAGACTTTCAGTAAAGTTAGATATGTCTACCATTGAATATTCCATAGAAAGAGCTGTTATCTGTACTAGTGAGAGTGCTTTTCTATCTACAGTAGATAGCAAACCCAACATCGTCATTAGGTAGAAAGTCTCTATTAAGACTACTAACTTCAGTAGATATTCAAACCTGCTCTATTCAATCAGTTCAAAATCTGTTGTCTTCAGTAGATGCAGCAACAGCTATGTTTCATATCACAACTGAAGCTATGCATTGTTATTTGCAGTACATAGTAAAGGTTAAGAAATTGGGTTAAGGCTTAAATTACATATTACCTTCAAACTTTAAAAATGCCCTACCCCACATTTTTTGTGTTTTTTTGGTAAAAATTAAATGAATCATGCTATGCTGTGAAAAAACAGCAAAACATAAACATCAAGATTACAACCAGTATGAGTAGTGATATAGCATTTCCTGAAGTCAAATGCAGGGGTAACATCATTTTGAAATGTGACAGAAAGAAATCCTACCTGCCTACTCCTAATTTTGTTCAGCCCATTACACCACAATACACAATTTAGTAAGCCTTATCATGCAATCTCATATTTTCCTTTCAATTGAAACTGCTATCTTTGGTAACCGCCTTCCTTTGGCAGGGTCAATGATGATGAAGCTTAGATTAAGAAATTGGGGCTATACCAGGGGTTTTATACATGGGTGTTAAAATGTTCGCCAAAGAACTGTGTTTGAAAGCCAAATACACTGTCCTTGTTATGTTTTCTGTTCATTTCAGAGTTGCTCAAGCGGCCACTGACCATTTGGTGCATGTGTCTGGACCTGGCCTATTGGTTGTACCATAATAAACTGCTATCTTCAGAAGATTGTTGGTCAAGTCTGCAAGAAGAAATCCATATTTTAAACGTAAACATTTTGAAATGGATTGAATTTCAGCTCACTAAATTAGGAGAGGATATATAATCATCTTTTCATTAAAACATCATACAGCAACTTCCACAATTTACACCTGGAGAAATCTTCCAATTAATATTCAATATGCATAGATTGATCTAATAATTACTCAAAGTCTAACCAAGCCAGTCAGCAAATACACTATGCAGTGATTGCAACCATGTTGGCTTTAACTTTTTCTAATTCTCATGGCGAATAAAAACCTGAAGATATAGTATCGCCACGTAATTTGGTGAACCCTTTTAAATGATGTATGACGACATTGTCGTAAGCTAAGTCGCTTCAGGACCACGTGTAATGTTATCGCTTCTGTACTTGGTTTATATTTTTGTCACTTATCCCTAAGTCAAATAGTTGAATGCTCGCAAACCATACAAATAATGCCTCAATCTCAGGGAACCACTGTACCAATACTAGGGTAAGATGTTTGAAAGCTTATTTGAATACAATAATCATATAGGGTTTCATACATCATGTAAGTACATAGCCACAATAATTAAATAAAATCATATACTTGGTATGGTTTGGCTAAGAATGTCAGTAATAAGCCTGCAAACAAAAACATACTACCTAGATAAGGTTAAATTGTGCCGAGTTGCCCAAGTTGTGGCGTGTATTATTACCCTTGTAATTGGGATACGTGACTTCATTAGGACCCTATGGGGAAACACTGCACTGGGGTTTATTTAAGTCTTGCTTCCGGCTGTCTTATGTTATAAGAAAATGGGATTATGCTTATTAACCTTGTAACCTAACGGATGTTGGTTGGAAAAGTCTTGGTATTCAATCTTTGTTAAATAGTGTCATGTAAAATATGTAAGCTTTTTTATGCTCGCAATTTAAATTAGCAATTTTAAATGATTATTACAGATTCAAAGCATGCAAACTGTAAATAATTATATGAAAGAGTATTGATTAGTTTTTTTCCAGGTATAAACTGTGCAATAGGTTGCTGCTCATTGTGCCTTTAAACCCTGAGAACTATTGTTTTCTTAAATTAATATTTCTGATTGGTTAATTGTACAAATGTATTAAATCTTAGTGACCAATTAAAAATACAGCTTCTAGACATTGAAGCTCAATTCTTCTTCAGCTCACCAGTATTTCCCAATACAATGTTATTATTGGCTCCACATAAATCATATACTTGTAACTAATCAGTAAGCATAGTACTATGAAGTTATTAAGGTTACAATTTGGGGTGAAATCTATCTTGATAATTTTTACTGATATATCAACTTCAGATGATTGCTATCACTATGCTTCATAAGTACCGTACATTTATGTTACGCAAGGCAAATTTGTTATACACATATGGACGTAGAATACGCAGGACTAACAGTAAAATTCGCATCAAATTCATTCAACCTATATGTTTGAGTATAGTGAGTGGTTAATCTCTCAGAAAATGTAATTGTTTAGTTGAATCTATATTATTTGATAAGCGAAAGACATAACTCAACATTCTCCTAAACAGGTGGTAGATTTCTCAATAGAGTCAGCCCATTCAGGTAACCCCATTTGAAATCTACCACCCTGGTGTGGATGATTTAAGGTCATGTCTTCCATAGGGGGGTGTATGGATTTCATCTGAAATAGCCCAATCCTCTGGCTATTTAAATAAATGGCTCTACCTGAGCCATATAGATTGTAGATCTGTATTTATGTCAGGTAAGATGGAGGTTAAAATACGTTTCAAATTGGTAATTATCTTAAATCATTAGTGGTTTGATTAAAATGTAGTTTTGAATGTTGTACATCTCATCGCTAATTTCTCTTCTTTATTTCAATCATGTTGCAACTATAATACATTTGATTTTCCCTGTTCACCTCAAATCGGAAATGAAAAGAAGTATAGTGTTTAAGTATGTTCCTGGTATAATACACAGGTGCAGTAGGGCTTCTGGATTTAACTGATTGAATTCAATAGGAGAATATAGGAATAAATTTCTTGTTAACGCATCGGAAGATAAGTATAAAATAATGAAATTAAATTCCAGGTACATGTTTCTGGGAGCAGACCAATGATAAACAAGTTAAAGTGCCTCATTTCAAATGTTTAGGTTTTGTAGTTTTGGTTTTAAGTCATGTGTTTCCTTATTGTCCTGGGTTTAATCACTTGAACTCATAAGGATATCGAACTCATTGTTTTCTAAGCTTTTTATTAAAACTTGAAATATTTGTGTCAGTCAGTTTCGATTTTGGTTTCAGTAGTGGAAGAAAAAAAAAATTATTTAGATTTGAAGTGCACCTACTCAAGTTAAAAGAACAAAAGAAATGTTTAAATTTCAGCAGTGCAATATTCACTAGGAGAGAAACGAGAATGGTAATCTCACATTGAAAGTATTTGGTATACAAAATCTATTAAGCTCTAGGTTATTTCTACCTTGTGAAAAAAATATAGACCATCGAAATATTTGCATTCTACATTGTTTTAAAGTGGCCACTATTGTAATTGTATAGGTGCTATAGAAACAAAATCGATTCATGTCCTTAATCCCATGTACCAGAATCGATGGAAGGCCATTATATGACCTCTAATAACCTAATGACTTTTACTGAAGCAATTTTTACTGCAAAAAGTAGAAGAGTAGAGGGGAGAAGAGATTGTGTGTGTGTGTGTGTGTGGGGAGGGCAAGGGTGGTATGGGCCGGGAGAAAGAGAAACAGATGGAGAGAGCATTGGGAAGTGAAAAAGAAGGGGAGGAGAGCCTCTAGATGAAGATATCGAATGTAGGAGGAGGAGGGGGAGAAGGAGTCACTTAGGGAAGAGTGGTGGTTATGTAGGAGGGAGCCCTCTAAAGAAGTATAGGCAAAGCTTCCTGGGAATAATAAATTAATTTTATAATCAAAATCATCTCCATGCATCAAGTTTATGTTTCTATATAAACAAACAAAGCCCTGCACCCCACCCTATCCTTCTAATATAATGCCAGCATGTATATGATTTCTAGGCCTAGAACTCTGAGTGTATTATGCCACCTTCGGGATAGAGAGCATTATCTGTCATCCATGGGATAGATTGTTCATGAATAACTGTGATATTAATTTATATAGCACAATAGTTGTATACTTCAGAGGCATTTCTGTTGTATATCCATACTGTGTCCTCCCAGTATATTAGTGTTGGTGATTGCAGATCAGATCTCGTTTCATTATTTAATCCCTTTGATTTTGGTTTCTGAACAAAAAGATAAACCAAAACTAAAGATTTGAAATGAGTGGAGTGTATCAACTGGCAAAGTCCAGCATTGATCATCCTCAAAGTGCACGACTCTTGCCTGTTAGAATACCATAATGGATTCTTTCGCTAATCTATGGCTGTCTTGTTTGTTAGATTTCTCTGCACCCTGGAACTTGTAAACGCAATAATAAATATCTTGTGCATTGAGATTATCTCATTATAAAGCTTGTAATGCTATCTACTAAAGATAGCATTATATTAATTGAACCATATTTACAGTGTATCCCCTTTCTCTGCATTTCTAAACATGTAATGACTCCCTGTATCAAGATTTCACTGGCTATAGCAAATTATGGCATATCTATCGTAAATACCGACACACAAAATTTTAGGTATATTCATATTTTTTTCCTATATTGTAAGTTGTTATCTTCTAACAAAATTCAGGTATATATGTATAGGCCTTTCTTGTTATTCCCCTGTACTTTGAAGACAGCATGAAGGCTATCTACTGAAGATCGTCAAAATGGTTTTGTTAAACTGTTGTCAAGCTAGAAGATAGCCAGAGTTAAAAACAAACAGCATGCTAACAAAAGTACAAGTAAAATAATGACTAAACCAATCATAAGATATTATCAGAGTCAATACCACTCAATCAGAGTAAGATTGGATTAACTAATCTCTGTAGGTGTGTACATACACATTTTTTTCTATAAGTACAAATATGTATGGCTATGGACATTCATGATGGCATGTTTATTCAAACAAAATTTTCGTTGAATAAGAGGTAAGGATAATGCTGCCTTTATATAGCCAAACTTGCTGTTTTCTACACTAGCTTCTAGAGTAGAAATAGCTCTGATTGACAATTCCTATATTACTGTTAATGAGAGCCATATATACAGCAGTTTTCAGTTCTGCCTAAGAGCATCCTCCTCGCTCGGACCAACGTGCTTCTGATGCGCAATCAGCCAACTTATATTATCAGTTTGTTGTTATGATTTCAGATGGTTGGACTGTCAACTTGTAAACATAACTTCCATAGTTTACACAAATCTCTGGCAAGTGAAAATACTTTCTGCTAGAGACTGCTCAGATCTAATTAGCTCAAAAGAGAGACTTTCATACACTCAGTGTGATTTTCTTCTATAAAAGCTGTCTCTCTATTCATCCTTCATATACTTGAAACTTATTAACTTATACTCTCATATGGAAATCACATGAAAGATGTTATAAGCAAAAATTTCTTTTGTTATATCAGCCCTCAGTTTTTAAATTCAAGTACCATTCCAGCATCAATATTATACTATCATTATTCACAGTTTGCACACTAATACAGTATATAATGTCTGTTGTTTGTTTCCATTTTTTATGGCATGCAAAATTCAAAACATAACAGTCAACTCAATTAAAGCGTATAATTCTATTAATATTAATTAGCTTCCGTCTTCCTTTAGTAAGTTAGCAAAACTAAATGAAGGCATTCATTCTACTATCTACTGAAGATAGCTCTAAAAATAAGAGTTTCAGTTTACTGCTCCACAGTCATAATTAAAACAGTATGCCTCAAATTATGCCCTTTCAATCTCTAAACAAGAATTTCTGACATGTTTGTTTGCCTCTACTTCTTTAAAGACAGCAAAATGAAAATATGCTATCTAATGAAGATAGCTTTTATACACAAAGTTTCGTGCTTTACATGCATCAGTAAGATATAACCAGGAACTGAATCTCAAATTTATTATGCTCAATGGGCATAACTCATAACAGTCATCATTAAACTATTATTGGTCTCATATGCATAAGAGTAGAGATGCCATTGAAAAAAAAATTCCAAAAAAAAAAAAATTCCAAAAAAAAAAAGTTCTGCCTCCCAGTAGTGGCATGTGTCCAGTAAATCTACTCTCTAGAAAATTTTCATTTGTATTGTTGGCTGCTTTTAATGAAAGCACATCATACTCTATTTTGTTGTCTACTGAAGACAGTCTAACAGAGACACCTCCCATAACTGCCCTTCCTCACTTTCTTTATTTCTTCATTCTACAGTATATCAGATATGGTAATTTCAAGGCATATTATTTTTTTATGATTTGGAGCGAGAGACACATCTTCGCGAATGCATTGACTTTCAGCCCTTCTCATACTGTAATATTATTTGATACATTCTTGAGGTGCGGTTTTCAAGGGTCGGAGCTCTAATCAGAACTCATGAAGAAACCTCGCCAAAAATCACTAATTTCTACAGCACTTGACATTGTCAAATTCAATTCAGCATCCCCATTGAGGTACTTGATTGATGTTCTTAGTAAAAACCCTTGCAACAATATTACAATATATCAGCCCTCACACTTCTTAATTAAGTACCATCCAAGTATCAATTTTTTATTTAATATTAGTCAGTTTATGCTAAATTAAAAGATATACTTGGAACATTGTAAATGTGAATATTTCGTAGAATGGCAAAATGGAGGGATGGATTAAATAATTAACAATAATTAACAAATACTTGTAGTGTGTGAAATGCTTAGTGCAAAACTGCTGCTCACATATTTTGCTGATTTTAAAAGTGTTTCCAAACAGTGTGAAAACAAATAGTTGTTGTTTTCCTTGAATTTCATTGGTTCTGCTGATGTTAAGGCGAGACAATAGAGTACAGCTGGGTGTGTATTGATTCACGCCGGTTGTGTGTGGTTAATTTGGCGCTGCAATTAATAGTAATGCACAAGAATGATCTCTCTCGTTACTGGTGTGGGTATGGCATTCTGCGTTCAAGTGTGAAGGACGTGAATAGATTTGCCAATTTCTTTAAATAGAGAGTCATTGTTAAAATATTGTATGTGGTAAGGGAATTCACCAAACTTTTTACTTGCTTTCTTCAGGTATTTCCCCAAACCACAGCTCTCTATATCCTCCTGTTCTGTAACATGTTCCTAGTCAGCTCAGATGTGCCTCATTTCCTGTGTCCTGCTTCTTTGAGCACATCTACAAGGGACACCCACAAGGGCTCCATGTTTGGGTGTCCAATTGATCAGTTTGGTGACAGGTGTTCCCTACCTCTGAAGCAGTGTCCAGTGAAGTATGTTCTTCTTTTCTCAGATCTTATCAAAGAGTCTTAAAGGTCTTGCATGTCTGTTGTTTACAAGCGTTTCCTGTAGGCCTACTCTGCCCTTTTTTTTAAGCATGTAACATCCATCCAGCTCTTTAGATAGTTTGGTAGTCATGATCCAGGCTTCACATCCATATGTTAATACTACTGAAGAACTGCAGATTTAACCTCTTTGTTAATGTTAGGAGTAAACCACTGCAGCAATTTCACTCAAAACTTACATTGTTTTGATGGTAGGATTTAACATTCAACAAATGAATTGTGGGAAGGACTTTCTTTAAAATCAAACCAAACGCTTTCCTTTTTTTCCCTCCCTCTTGGATAATTTCCAACAAATATTCTCTTCATTTATTGATGTACACACACCCGATATTATCAAAGTGAAAACTATAGTTAACTATGCCTCAAACAGACTTCCATGTTTTCACAACTTTTGTGAGAGAATCTCCCAGATATTGATGCTCTAAGTGTAATACAAAATTAAAGGTTGTGATACATTGAGTGTAATCAATGTTCAGAACAGATGTGTCAAGAAGATACTACACTAGATCAACAACATGCTCATTCATCAGGGGTAATGCATTAAACCCAATACATTTGCACATTCATTGATTGACCTTTTGAAAAATTTGGGTACAAAAACTCATACTTCAGTAAATTGAGTAAATTTACACTATGATTGTTTGATAGACATAATGAACTGTTATTGATGAGGCCATTGTGTCCATAGTGCCACAATCTGATGTTTTCCTTCAAGCCGAGCAAGTGTTAATGTCCTCGCTACTTTTCAAAGTAGAAGTTAAGGTAGACTCATTTATCTTGGAAATGGTGAAATAGTAAAATCACATGGTTTTTAAAATTGAATAAATCAAATGTGACTTGATTTCTTTTTGTCACGAAAGCCATCTTTCTCCAGGTAGAAACAATGCAATGGGTGACTCTATTTGAAGTCCCCACTCCTGTGGGAAGATTTAGGAAGATATTTTGTAGGGGGTGTGGAATTTCAAATGGAAATAGTACATTAACTAATTTTTGAACTACTTTTCTGGAATATTCTGCTGAATTCTGTCTCAGAGGGTGTGGGTGAAATTAAATGGAGTTGTAGGGACGCTTTATTCATTTGAAATTCAGTCCTGTGTGGGGGAGTGTGGATTTTAAAATGGATTAGCCCAATGTTGGTGAACTTCAAGCACCAATTGAGGTTGAGCAAATACATTGCCTTATATTGACACCTGATACAGCTACTATATAATCCTGCCGCATACCTGGTTAGGAGCACAATAAAGCAATTCCCACTACAATCATGAACACTAAACACCGGTTTTGAAGATATCTATGACTTAAATATGAATTCGGGCTATTCTAGTTGAAATCCATACACCCCCTATGAGAGATATCACCCAATCGTCTACACCGAATTTATAAATTTGTATCTGTATCAATTGTTTCATAAAAAATTTGGCATCTATAATTGCCTGCGTCCATAAGCTGAAGTTGCTATCATGACCGGAGTATATGGGTGTCTCCTAATGTCAGGCAGCAGGTGCAGAAATGCATGAGGAAGAGCCTGGTAGCAAAAGACTCCTGCAATAATTTTAGAGATCTTTTGCTGAGTAGGTAGGTAACATGTCCATTGAATATTGCTCATTTTACAAGTCTATTTTAGAAAATTTATGGAGTAAATCGCTAATCTCTCCTGGGTATTCTTTGAGCCTGTTCCCACCTTCATCAATCACTGTTGAGGATCTTGCTGCTGACCTGTTAATAACATGAATCTACTTCCAACACTGATTTCTAGGAGTGACAGACCAGTGATTTACCTCATGAAAATCAAGTGCGACCCCCCCTCCCCGATTTAGCTGCAGCTACTTAAAACTACCCTTAAATTAGCATGTTACTCCAATTATATGTCACCTAAGCTGAGGGGATTAAATCAACTATCTTTAAAAATGCAAACATAACTACCTGGTATATTTAGGCACACGTGAATAGAAATTGAGGAGGATCAAATTAATATGTAACTTGTGAACCATCCTGTGAACTGCCTTTGTGTCTATTGGACTTCACAAGTAATATCATATCAGCAGGTGTGTAACTGCAATAGCTACCATCATATAATAGTATCACTACATTCAATAAAACACTATAGCTAGATGTACATACAGTACAAAGTATCAAAATTCTTCTTCCGCCAGCACTGGTTCTTACCATGCCGTGCTGATTGGCTCATAAATCATAATAACAGTGTTTCTAGCCAATCAGCAGGTAGTATTCATGGGGAAAGTTTCAGCAAAAGCTGCGTCATTGCATTACTACAATTGAATGGTGTTCTTGTATCATGTATGTTAATATTGCCACTCCAAAGCTTTAAGCCTTCCTGCTTTCAAGCTTAAGCTTCCTTCCTTTCTGAAGATCTCTTGCAATACGGGTTATTAAAATTTAAACTAAAATCCTGCCAACTGTCATGGTAGCTTATTTCTTTAAAGCAGTTGCATTCTATCTTTTCATAAATATTTTCAAAATTAGAAAGATAATTTTTTATTTATTGAAAGCAAATATGCACTCCCAGGATTTTGATAAATTGTTTGAGGTTTAAATTTCAACAAGACTTCCAACTTCTTCTTTTTATACAGTTTTTGTTTCATTAATTATTTCTAGTTATGGAAAAGGAAAAAATCTTGCTTTGTCCAATCTGAATAGTGGTGGAAGCTACCGAATTGTGGACCTTTCAAAAAGCAACATTTATAAATTAATAAAATAAACAAAATTTCTGGAGGTGGATAGGGTTCAGCAGCAGGGATGTGCTGCATACATGGGTCGATGCCATTTTTTGTATCAATGATCCCTTGCTAGGCCAATTTTGTAGATGGATATTGTTTTTTCAAAAAGTTCTCAAGTTTGTTCTCGTCGTAGCCAAATTTTTCTGGCAATTTGTGTTAATATGGCAGAAAATTGGACTTTTGGTATAGCAATAGGTCCACCCCTTGGAAAATTAGGCATATGTGTCACCCACTTTTTAAATTATCAGTAGTACCGGCTGCACTCCATACCAAACTCAAGTACCCCCAATTAGTGAAATTCACTGCCCCCAATACCCTGGCCAACACTAGACTAATACCATATAAACATTTTGACTATGAGCATTTCATAACAAATAATTACAAAATGGCAGTATAGGCAGATGGTACCTTTTAAATTTAAATAAAAATACTGGCTTATCCTGCACGCCGTCACTAGCTCACTAATTAGCTCAGGGACCAGGAGATTGCCTTTCTTTGGATATCTAATGCATTGGGAAAAAACACAGAGTTGAAAGTGAATTTATCATGTATATCTGCAGGCCACAGTGGTGGTTGCTGGAATCATTGCTTGTTGGTATGCGCTGAGTGTTGGGATTGATTTTGTTACTATAATACATCACATATAGTGTATGATGTAATGAAGGTTTGTTTTGTGGAATATTGAATTATATTTTCCTTAGAATGTAGTTATTCCAGTTGAAACCACAAGAAGACATGGCCTTTATCTATTTCAATTTCCAATTACAGGCATGAAGAAAATTTACTTCCAAATTCATACCTTGTGTTGAGATTACATCATCCATAGAGAGGTTAATTGGATTTGTTTTGCAAATGTCTAATTATTAAGAATAAAGTTTTGAAATAAAATATGGAGTGGAAGAAGAGTGATGGTATGATAGCCATTATGGTCCTGATTTTGCCTTTTACCTTATCTTTTAGTTTACTGTGACGGCGTTTGACAACCCCACCTATCAGCCAATAATAGCACCCTTGGTACAGCAGATAACAGACCTCTAGCAGCTTGGGATCACATACCATCACCGGGATTTGTCATCTGACCGGCATCATCCTGATGATAACCGTAAGCTTGGCGACAAGTTTTTACTTGAAGATAAAGAAAGAAAATGCAGAAACAAATTTCAAATACTTGGTAGGACTGTATCCCTTGAATAGCGAAAGTAGAAGTTTATATCTTGAGACTGTATCACACAGGTACTTCAGAGTTTAACTACAGACATGACAAAGAGCCTGTGTTAAGAGTATTCTCTCAGAATCCATACAACTCATGAAGACAAAACTTTCTATCTTCTCTACAGGGAGTGTGAATTTCTAAATGAGATTAAAACTTGGTCATCCATAAAGGGGATCAGGGATTGTATGATTTCAACTGAAGAGTTTAGAGGTAGTGTGATTTCTTAAATGGAATAGCCCATTCTCCTTTCTAAGTACATGTAGTATAAAATTTTTTTGTCTTTTACTCAGATGGTTTTCACTCATAAAAGTATGTGCTACTTCAGCTAAGAACTGTGATTAAAAAACAGTAATGCACCCAGATCTCCAATAATTCCATTTGTTAATTATTTATACATCATATTGAAATTAAATCCCAATTTATGGTAATAAATAAACTGCCCCAGAAACCCAAATTCCAACAAAATCTTATACTAACAATATTCTCTGCAGCTTGTTGCTTGTTTATATCACCAATTGCAGGTATGCCACCAGGTGAGAGTAGTACGGGTAAAGTGGGGGGAAATATAGTTTGACAATGGTGCCCTTTGGTACTTAATAAAATATACATGTTTCACGAAACTCATAGGTTTATTTATTAAAGCTTAGAATTGCTATAAGATACTTAATATTTCCGCATGCTAACCATATAGGTTTCAACATGAGAGTCAAAGTTTTGAGATGGTTTTTCAAAATATCAAGAGCAATCTTAATACCACTTGGAACTAATATTTAGATGGTTGTACCTTTCATTTTGATGTATTTTCATGCTGAACGAAGAAGGTGAAAATTAAAATTTTAATGCAAGAAAACTGTCCTCTGCAGTTTACACCAGCTGGGAGGTTAATCATTAATACATCCCGAATGTCACTACTAAATAAAATATGTGCACGGGTAATAATAGCAACTTAATGATCGCTAATTAATTTCACTGCTGTGAGCCATTTTGATGAATTATCTTTTCGTCTATCATTTTAAATAAGTCAAACAGCTGCTTGTGGGAACAAAAGCAAATAATGGTGAATTTGAAATTGTTTGCTATAATACAGGATGTTTATCTATACACTAATAAATGCAAATTTACATTGCTATCTTTCCATATATGTAATTTTCTCTTAAACATATTTCTCTTTGTTTTGGTTTATCAATCTGTATCTCTCTTTTGTTTTCCTCTAGTATTTCTCTTTTAATTTTACCTCTTCAGAGTTTTCAGTCTTCAGTTTTCTTTTTGCTTTTGCAATTTTTTCTCCCAATATGAATTTGATATGTGGAAGGCTGACTTTTCAATGTAACGCAGGTTCTTGTGAGAGGGAAATAAAAATATGGGCCCATGCTTGAGCAGAGAGATGTACTGTTGACCTAAATCTATGGAGGCATTGCGAGAACACAGACTACAACAGAAGGAAGAACCATGTCCATTGTCCCTACTTTGTAATCACCCTAGATACCCCTATAAATATCAAAACAGCGTTTCAGCTCGCTTTTAAATAGGGCCGGAAATGCTGACTTCAGCAATGTCCCTATACGTATTAATGTCCTCACAAGCACCAATAGGAAAAGGACATGACGCCCACAATTACTTATATTGGGGTTACCCTCCCTCTCTGCATCTTAATCTAGCTCCATCTCTTCATAATAGTCGTTCGTCTCCCTATGTCCAATTTTCTTTTAGGATTATTTGTTCCTTCTATTCTAAATAAACTGACAGCAATTTTACTTTTCTGTTTACATGTTGATTTATATAAGAGGGAAGGCCACTAACTCAAAATAAGCTAAATGGGTGGTTAAAATAAACCAGAAAACTTATTGATAATTCACGCAGTATGTTTATCATTCATGACATCAGCTCAATGCTACTCATCAACAGTATTACTAAGTAAGCACACCACCAGGTGGGCTATTCAAGAAAAATGGGGGAACCGCTACCTTTTCAGGAAATTAGTATTTGGAGGAAAATTTTGCTTTCGGAAAGGAAAAATGTACAATCATGGCATCTTCTTGTAAGCAAACTCATTTTTCTAATGGTGGATCTAATATTTTTTTCTTTCTGATAACTACAAATGTAATCTAGATTTCATATGATGTTTGCGCAATTATTTACTTATTAGTCATTATAATTCATTCAATTTTCAATTATTTCAACTTATTATTAAACAACTACAGGAACAAATTACACTATTCATATCAATTTTCAATTCAATTTAATGAATACAGTAACTTGCAAACATCTTTAAAAAAATCATAAAAATAAAGAGAACACCAGCAATATTGACGACATTTCAATCGCATCCAAGTCGCAGCTTCAACACATTTCTTTCATTTCACTGTCTCTGTTAGACACCAAATGATCGCCTCTGCCACAGGAATAATCACGCGTTATTCCTTTTAAATTGACACTGATTCCTTCTGTATGATTTTGAACATCTTCCAAGGGGAGTAAGTTTTTCAAATGTAATTGGTCAGAGTTTATCATTTTGTAAACCCATACCTCTGTGTTATAGCTTACCTACATCTTCCACAATCTGGTTATGAATTAACGCAAATAGTCTATTCTATTCAAAATCAGTATACCTTCGTGGAAGACTTAGCCAACCTTCCACAGGCAGGCTGATTTTACCGGAAGAGCCCATTTCACTGTTAGACACCAAATGAATGCATTCATACAGGGAACGCTGATTTATCTTCAAGTGACATCACCAAAAATCAACTAAGTCTACAAATAAATAAAAAAACTGCACTTGGATGAGCTTTTGCTTTTATTGACTACCCAGCCCTTTGTTTATGAACTACAATAGCCTCATCTCCAATGTGACACAGTCCAATAACCCCACTATATAATCATAGGCAAAAATTTGACCTCAAGTTGCAGAGTATGAGTTTTGCACCAAATTTTCAAAGGCTGCTCAATGAATGTACAAAATGTATTGGGGTTAAAGAACTGTGCCCTATACAGATGAACATGTCAGTGGATCCTAGTGCTTGTTACTCTCATCTCACAATTTCAATTTATTACATAGTCTGTCGGATACCAGCTATAACAGATTCACTGCTTAAGCCTCTCCCAAACATCTTCAATACAGTATTCAAATTTCTAACTCTAATTGCAAATAAGCGTATATATATACACACAGTATATGTTTACTTAACATCCCGCCTATTACGCCAACTTCCAGCAATTGCCTAGATACTCTACTAAGTATACCTATAATGCAATAGTATGTTACATCCATTGTTTGGAAGAATCAACATAGTTGATATTACTGGCCAGTATTTATTGTAATGCATTATGGGAAACCAAGTGTGACAGATACAACTTTTTTATACCATTCAAAAAAAAAACACATGACTTAAATTCCATAAAATAAGTCAGTCATTGCCAAAACAACTAATTAAAAAAGATACAGCCAAACAACAAAAGTTTATTCTTACATTTTATTGCGATTATTGACGGCACAATTGCTGGGAATGCAATATGCCGCAGAACCTCAATTCAGTTGTACGAGCAAAACTGAACAACTAATAGTTAGATATGAAATTGACAACCCAAAAAAGGATAAACCAACACTTTGTTTCACCACTTGATAGTTACGTATGCATTTGAACGTGTGTGTATATGTTGGGTGGGTTAGGCAATAGTTTGCACTATTTGTTACTAAGACCAGCTTTAAATACACCTACGCTAATACCAAACTTAAAATGAGTATAGGAAGGGTACAGTTCTCATTATTCTTTAATGGATATAGAAAATGCATGACAGTTTATATAGTTTGTCCAGTCTGTGGCTGTGGTCAATCTTGATGTAAAAGGTGCCTGAGATATGAATAATTCAATGCTTAAAATAACAATTAAATCCTAAGAAGTTTAACATTTCTATCACATTATGTGACAAAATTTCTTTTTGATATAGAATATGTTCTCAAATGTTTTGTTAAACTTAAATAACCCAACATTTAAACATTTTATAACTTTTGAGAATCTGTTGGTAACTTCATTTGAAAAGCTTGTATCATGTTCATTTCAAAAGATACTTCATACATGTACTATCTGCCATGAACCTTGCCTACTTTTAATCCATCATCAGGAAGCAAACATTAAAATGTTCTGGGAAATTTATTCATCTACTACTTAGACAAAGTCTTTGAGCGCATTAAATCATGATATTCCTGGAAATAATCTCAATGATGAGGGGTCCAAATTTATAAAGAGCCTCAAGGTAAGTATGACTACATGACTATATAAGGAGCTTCATACAGACTGATTGTGGGACTACCTGAATTGTTCTTGAATTTATGTTAAAAATTTTCAACATTAAAGCATCAAATACATTTTCAAAGTCTATTGCTGCTAATCCAGAAATGGTTATTACATCTCTTGTCCTTGTTTTTGTTTCTCCCATGCCTAGACAACATACCACATTATCGCATTTATGGAATCATTTGTATCATCTAATCTTAACATCTTTTCTCTCCCGTTCATTTATTCCAGATTTCAAAACAAAGGCCCACGTAGTATTCAATGTTGGGGAACAGTGTTATGAATCATAAAAACATGATTTTGACTTCGATGAATGGACAACAGAAAACTTCAGTAAAATTCTTTATTTATTTTCTTATCTAAATTTTAAAAAACTAGATATGAAGAATTTAAGGAACACATTTTTGTTTTGTGGACCAACTTCACTAAAAATCGCTGAAATTTGGGGGGTGAAAAATCATGCTTGTTTGCGAATTCTTCCAAAGTTGAGCTTTTTTCCATTTGTAGATACTTCATCAAAAAAATATTTAAAATAAATCTTTCCTGACCTTAGACGAGTTTTTGAAAATTGATAATTCTTTTACTGAAGAATATTTTAACTTCAGGCATTAAAATAGAGTAAAGTGAACTGGATCAAGAGCATTACACACACGAGAATTTTCATCAGAACTGAAAATTGTTGCTAAAATGACAAGAGGATACTTTCAAAATAAAGTGTTTATTAACTTCAGACTTGTTTAAGTCATGTATTATGTCTGCACACATAGAGATCATCTTGTTTGCTTATTATCTCCTGTGGAATGGAAATGGGTGATTGAAATAGCTCATCGAGAGACCAACCGAGGGAAAATTATGCTGCAAAAAAAACTACAAGGGATTCTTTTCTTTCTCCAAATAAACATGTTTGTTATTGCAGGATTCTGATAAGATCATGCTAAAGAGTCTGAGCACAGTTATTTGGTCTATTCTGGTTTAAATCTATACACCCCTTCCACACTGTTGGTGTGGATGTAGATTTCTAAATGGATATCACCCATTCAGGAACCCCATTTGAAATTAATTCCTGCAGGAAGATTAAGGCTGTCGTATAGGGGTGGATTTCAGAATCGAATGGCCCAATGTCTGCCATACTTCTCCTGTAGACATTTATTGGTGATGAACCGGTATACAGAGAGTATTATGACCCAAATTTGGGTTGATAAAATTGGAGAAATCAAAGGCCCTGATTAAAAAAATCCCTCCTTTTGATCTATCTTAGCTTCTTTAGACTGTGCCTTCTGGTCCAGAGTGTGTGCTGTACTTGTGGGCGCTTTTGAGTCAGTCGTATGGTGCAACGGTATATATGTAATTTTAATAATTTTCACATAAATTTGAAATAGTGTGTGAAATGCCAATCTGGGCCTTTTAAAACCTTAAAACTATGAGCCGGGCGCCGCCCCCGAACTCGAAGAATAATTACGCCAGTTGATCTTACAGCTAGTGCCTTATGCAATTGAGCCTGGATGGGCTCTCTCTCTGTCTCTACACCTGAAGTTGACAAAGCCATGGTGATTATCACATTAGATTAATCCCAAATCCTTTTGTATTGGCGGCAGGACAGCTTGGATTCAAACCAGTCATCTCTTGAAGTCTCTCAGCTGGACCTTCCTGGACTAAATTGCGGTCATCTTGAACCCTAATTCAGTGATCTTTCACAAGACCAGGAGTTTACTCAGTGTTTAAAATAGGAAGCGGAAGCTCTGCAAGGCTGCATATTAGCTTTATTCTGGCTCACATACACGAGTAAAACAATCAGCAATGGCCACAACACATCGCGGCGAAGCAATGGCCTCAACAGAACGAAAATAGCAACTTCCACGAAAGCTGGAAACATAACCCAGTATACACCGTCATTAGACCCAAGCTTTTCCCTACTTGGTTGAAGGAGCGTATGGGCAAAAGTCAAAAACTTCCTTCGAGGTCTCACTAACGACGGAGGACATACAGAAGCCCAAAAGTGAAAACAGCAGTCCGAAAATGCTTTTATTGAGCTTGCTGACAAATAGCCAACTATTGTCCAATTATCTCAATGCAAACACAACACCAAAACTGCACCAGCCTGACAAAGACAGGCGTTTCATCCGGCTCCATTTTGGCTTCTAAACAGGCCACTCTTAGAGTTCAATAGCATTACCCTTGGCCCTGATGAATGCGCTAGAGGACTGTACTCCAGCCTGTGTAAACATTCACCGAAGACAACCTCAGCGTGAAGGAGGTGTATCAGTCACCATGACCTGTCATCATGAAGATGAGGAGATTACCACTGAAATTGTAGTGTTAACGGGTTACGCTTTATAAACCCTGATCTGCCCCGCGATTAGTAAAGCAGCTGCAATGGCACAGAGCTAAGATCCGCACCTTGGCTTCTCAACAGCCGAATTTCAAGCTCTGATTCATTCGGATGAGTTGAGGCTCAAACGATGCTGCTCGCAGCATGCGCATCTAGTAGTCAGCCGTAACTGGATGCCTTCAAATTGAAAGCTAAGAAATCATTTGCAATCCTGCCTCTTCAGGTGAGCAAGGGGCTGGTTGGAAAGACTTATGTATTTTCTTAAGCTGCAGTGCCTGCATTCTCGAAAAGGACAAAATATCGGCCCAAGGCCAGCTTAACATCCTTGATGACTGTGACAGCGACCAGATTTAGTATGCGCTATATCAATTCGGACTCTTAGAAAAGAGCCTAATGTTCAGACAGCGCTGCCAATTCATGCGATCAGTCTCCTTGCGTAGATGTATTCCATATAATTCAAGGCGGCCCGGTGATTACCATTGGATGTGGATCCATTGCATCTTATTCGCGAAACATCATTCAACCATTAGGATGCTTCTAATTATCAGAGTTCAGAGTCTGCCCGGCCGCTTGTTGTGTCATCCTCTAAGGTAGTTGGGAAACAACCTCACCTTTACTGCGACAGACACCTCTTTGTCTTTAAAGGTCTAGTTAAGAGACGGATTGCAAATCCTTGTAGGTATTCCTCTCATGAAATGCAATGATGTCGCACTGGCCCTGCTAAGAACCAAATCATTCGACAGATGTTAATTATCACTTAAGTATACCAACAAGAGCCCCAACCCAGTGCTAATACCGTTCACGTGTCTATATACTGTGGACCTTCTCAAACACTACCATATGGCCAGGCTCATAATGCTGAGGTAAATTCTGCAGACATCGCGGAATCAGATGCTACTTTTGCCATTGAGCCCCGCGGTTGATACTCCGCCGGTAGGTTCACCGCCTAAACAAGCCTGGCCTAAGCCTGATGTAATCACAAGTATTGCAGGCAGGGTTCGCATCCCCAACAATACTGGTGTGCCACTTGTCATCCGAAAGCATGAACATCCTGGCCCGACACACACTGTTTTTTCACCATCACCAACTTCTAAGCCATCGCTAACACCGTTGCAGCAGCATCAGTCAATGTCCCAAAGCCCAGTTCAACGTTAACTATCAGCTGTTGTTGCCCTTGACCCAGATGGTATACTTGGTACCCTGTGAGCAATCCAACTTCTCGCAGCGTCTTCTCGATGAGCACGGCGAGGTTTTCTTTGACCCTAGTTTCCCAGGTTACAATGGTGCTGGGTCGGCCCTTCTCAAATCTGTGGTTACTATGGACCGGTCCAACCTCTAACGCAGTTAGTCAGTTTCTCATTGTATGCACAGGATAAACTCAAGAGTTGCAATCAGTTTGACTAGCTTGAAAAGCAGTTTTTGGTTAGACCTAAGATGTCGTGGGCTAATACCTTAACCCATCCTTTCTTGTCAAGAAGCCTAATGGAGGCTTTCGCCCGGTTACTTGTTTGCCGATGTCGGCAGATACATGTCACAAATCCTCTCTAATGCCCAATGACCTCAACATTATGCCTAATTGCCAAATGGAAGTATTTGATTGTCATCGACTCGACTAGTGCTTTACCAAATCCTTTTATCCCATAAGAGTCCATGAACACTGTGGTGTTGCAACTCCTTTCGTGGGGTGCGGGGAGCACACGGTGTGCTATGGGTATGCTAGGTTCTGAAACAGCCCTTGAGGAACTGATGTGTCGTGTCCTTGGTGACCTCTTAGAGAAAGGTGTCGTAGCAAACTCGCTGATGACTCTGTACTGTGGTAATACTGTGATGAACTGTTGAGAATTAAGGCCAAGTTTTGTGCTTTGTCTAAGTCTGGGTCATGCTTTTCTGCTTCCAAAACAGTCATTTGCCCTCAAAAGATAGTAATTTGGGTTGATTTGTCAATGAACCCTTGTGCCAGCCTCTATAGCATCGCTTATTCTTTTCTAGCCGCTTCCAAGCAAAGTTGGTGGTATGCGGTCCTTCATCGTGCATACAAGGTTCTGGCCCAGGTCATTCAGAATTGTGCTAGTCTGGTAGCCCCATTGTGAGCGATGCCACAGGCAATTAATCAATGGAAGAGCTATATACATGGTCTGATAGTTCGTATACTGCTTTTCACAAGGCTCAAGCAGCACTACAGGTTTTCCTCGCTAGGCAAATACACTTCCCTCATCCCAATGACTAGCTTTTGATCATTACTACGGATCCTGCGGAAGAAACATAGCATTGGGTCGACATTACATATTTCAATGACAAACTCTTTCCCGGTTCTTCAGTGCTAAATCATGCGACGACAGCCAACATGGTTACCCAAGCAAATTGAGGCGCTTGCTCATTTCTGCCTCCACCCGCGCACTTCAGTCCTTGAGGAAAGATGTCTAGTCCAAATACGTTATTATGTATCCTCACTGACAGTAAACCCTGTGTTCAGGCATACAGTGCTCTGCCGGGTGAGTTTTCAGCCAGTCCTTTGTCCACATTCCTCTCCACTGTCAGTCGCTTTCCAAAGCATCTGTTCGCCATCTTGCAGGATCAGCTAACACCCCCTCAGACTTTGCTATCGAATGCCCTGACTGCACCGCCTGAGCCCACTTGTCAAATATGCCCTTTATCAAACGGAAGAGGAAGCAATCATCCTTCGCAGCTCAAGACATGACATTCGTCCGGAAAGCTAGCCCCTTGCCAGCAAGCAGCTCGGCATGCTATTCAGCAGGAATGCCCGATCTGCCATCAACACATGTACCATTCAGTTCAGGCACTGGCCAAAGAAAGCTACTTCTGTCAAAGATGTAGCTGCCATTTGCAGGTTGCATCTATTCAGAGATGGCCTACTTGTTGTCTGGTCGATCAAACTATTGTCCCTAACTTCCGCGATTAGGGCTTGTTGTTCCCAGAAGTCTTAAATGGTCTTCTACTGCCTCAACAACTAACTTGACCATCCTCCAAACATCAGCTCAGTTTGGTGACCTGAAGGCGCATTTTTGCGTTTTGATATATGGGCGTCATTGATCAAGTGACATCAACTTGTCATCAGTGTGCTTCTGTCCAATGCCCTAAGACATTGATCGAAAGAGTCCTCAAGGGACCCCTCCCGATGCAGTTGGCATTTTGCAGCTGATATCCTGAAGCCGTGAGGCCACCAGCTAGTCCTTCAAAGGCGCGAACCCCAATCGCCCTACACAGCTTCTTACTGTCGAGAATGAACAAATACGCACGCCAAGGATGCCCGATTCAATGGTATTGAACTTCGGCCCACTTTGATGGCCCCCCGCAGTCATTCGTATCAGACCCAGGCACTAGGCTTGTTCGATTTGCTTAATGATAAACTTCAAGTTACCATCTATCGGGTTGAGATCGGCTTTGATAAAACAATAACAAGAATCCTGTTGCTGAGAAAGCCATTCGTGGAGCTTGAAGATGAGTTGCTCAGACCAGATTTCCCAGGTGGTCCGCTACAGCATTATCACTTGCCATTGCTACTGCAGCCTTGTAATATCATGATTGATCCCCGAGGGTCTTTCAGCCTGCGAGATGGGTCGGCAAGCAGACCAGTTTATCATCGAGCAGGTTCCTTCACTGATTGTCAAATGATTCAGGCCCAATATGTTTTATGTAAAAGCCAACCAATGCACAGTGTCATATTCAAAGGTCTTAATATTTCGCCTCCCCAGCAGCAGAGTTATACAGGATTTTGTTTGGCACTTTCACCAGACTTAAGAAATCTCATGTTAGAGATCGCTATTTAAATACCATTTATCAAGCTCCACAGTAACATCCGTAAATTTAGGGGTTCTTCAGCTTCGAACATTTCATTTGGTCATAGAAATCTGAGTGCTTTACAGTCCAGCATTATTTGACCTGATTCGCCCTTCTCAAGCCGCTCTAACGCACCGAGGATTCCGGAAGCGATAGAAGTGGGTCCTGAACGTACCTGAGCCTCCTTTCATACCTGGCCAGTTGTCCGCTGACTCGCTACTTCAGAATTCTTGCCCAGGAATGCTAATCACCGTTAATTCCAGTTCGAGTCAGATCCGCGATCCTTTCGCGTACGATAGCGTCATATACCAGCAACCTCCGGTTTGGTTGCACAGTCTAATCCATGTACCGGCAATAAGCAGGTGAAAAGCTAGTGAAAGTATCCTCAAGCCGCATGGTTGGCCCTGAGATCATGCCACCATTGCTCACAAAGGCGCTCCAAGCGCCTCACAAAACTCCTGAGCACCTGAAAGATCATGTGTTAAACTAAATGGACAGGTCACTGTGTACTATGACATTAATCCATCATCGGTGTCCTCCTATATGGTCAACAATGGTTGAACTTGAAACTGATTTACGATATTATCGGAATTTAAAAGAAAACTTGGAACTGACGCTTACTTCTTTGAACTTTGAACCATTTTACATTCATGTTGGAATGTCACAAGACAAAAACACTCTGAACCGTTGATGTTATTGATCAAAGTTGCCACTGCCCATTTTGAGGTTCTAAACTAACAGTGTCTTTCTATTCATGTTGTTAGATTGGTTTCTTGCAAGCTTAGTTAGGTAAGAAGCTGTTTAGCAGTGTCATCCCATTTCCTAGAGGAAAGTGATCTTTTTTCGGTAGACAACAAAAGAGAGAAAAGAGTGTAGTTACGCCTAGTTGATCTACAGTTGTGCGCCCTTAAGGTGCACTGAGCCTGATGGGCTCTTCTGTCTCTACACTGAAGCAGTATGCCTGGCTGTGATTATCACATTAGATTAATCCCAACTTTATTACGCCATTGCAATTTTGCCATGCATACGCATCTACTGCAGAGTCCTCCTTTGACATGTTGGCACTTCATGATCACTAAAATTTTCTATACAATTTCAAATAAACTAGTTGAGAAGACCTGCTTAATAGACATTAGAAACTTTCCAGCCGTTGGACAAACCACAAAACCAGATAACCAGGACAAACCAGCTCATGGCTATCATCTTTACCTCACACCGTTTAACATCACCCTAATAGAAGTACACATTCTTAGCCCACAATCACTGCAAATTCTATGGTCTACCAGGCCCATATTGTGGATTTATAGGGGTGCTAAACATGGGCTCAAATGTGGACCT